>NC_091979.1:214133521-214326338 GCF_044704955.1 Pristiophorus japonicus | reverse complement strand
GGAGAGACACAGGGGGGAGAGGAAGTAAGAGAGACACGGTGGGGCGAGGTGAGGGGGAGACGAGAGACACGGGAGGGAGGGGAGTGGGTGGGATTAGAGAGACACGGGGTGGCGGGGGGAGAGAGATGGGGCGGGGGGGAGGAGAGAGAGAGGGGGGGCGGGGGTGGAGGAGAGACACGGGGTGGGGGAGAGGAGAGAGAGAGGTGTGGGGGAGGAGAGAGAGAGGGGGCGGTAGGGAGGAGAGAGAGAGGGGGCGGTAGGGAGGAGAGAGACATGGGGCAGTGGGGGGGAGAGAGACACGGGGGGGGGGGGGGAGAGACACGGGGGGGGGTGAGAGAGAGACACGGTGGTGAGTGAGAGAGAGACACGGGGGTGAGAGAGAGACACGGGGGGGGGGGTGAGAGAGAGACACGGGGGGGGGGTGAGAGAGAGACACGGGGGGGGGGGTGAGAGAGAGACACGGGGGGGGGTGAGAGAGAGACCGGGGATGAGAGAGAGAGAGACACGAGGCAGGGGCTGAGGGAGAGACATGGGGCATGGTGGGGAGAGAGAGAGACACGGGGGGGGGAGAGAGACAGGGGGGACAGTGGGCGGGGTGGGGGGGAGAGAGATGAGGTTGGGGGGGGGGAGTGAGAAGGGGTGGGGTTGGGGAGAGAGACGGGGTGGTGGGGGGGAAAGAGACGGGATGGGGCGGGTGGGGGGAAGAAATATGGGGCGGGTGGGGGGGAGAGACACGGGGCGGTGGGGGGAGAAGAGAGCCATGGGGCGGGGCGAGAGACACGGGGCGGGAGAAGAGAGACACGGGGCAGAGGGGGGGGCGAAGAAGAGAGACACGGGGCGGGAGGAGAAGAGGAGAGACACGGAGCGGGGGGGTGGAGGAGAGAGACACGGGACGGGTGGGAGAGAGACACAGGGCAGGGGAGGGCGGGGAGAGGGACATGGGGCAGGGGTGAGAGAGAGACACGGGGCTTAGGGGGGGGAGAGAGACACAGGGCTGAGGGGGGGGGAAGAGGGACATGGGGCTGGGAGAGAGACACGGGGGGGGGGTGAGAGAGAGACACGGGGGTGGGGGGGGGGGAAGAGAGAGAGACATGGGGAGCGGGGGAGAGAGAGAGACACGGGGTGGGGCGGGGTAGGGGGGGGAGAGAAACATGGTGTGGGGGGGAGGGGTGGAAAGACACTGGGAAGGGGGGGGGAGAGAGACACAGGGCGGTGTGGGGGGGGGGAAAGAGAGACACGGGGCGGGGGCGGAGGCAGTAACATGGGGCGCGGTGGGGAGAGAGAGACACGGGGCGGGGTGGAAGGAGAGAGACACCGGGCAGGGGGGGGAGAAGAGAGACGGGGGGGGGGGGGGAGAAGAGAGACACGGGGTGGGGTGGAAGGATAGAGACACGGGGCCGGGGGGGGAGAGACACGGGGGACAGGGAGCGGGGCGGGGGGGGGGGGGGAGAGAGACACGGGGCGGGGACGGGGGGGGAAGAGAGACTGGGACTGGGTGGGTGGGGGGGGGGGGGAGAGAGACGAGGTTGGGGGAGGGGGAGTGAGAAGGGGTGGTGGGGGGGTGGGAAAGAGACGCGATGGGGCGGGGAGGGGAGAGACACGGGGCGGGGGGGGGTGAAGAGAGGGATGGGGCGGGGAGAGAGACACGGGGCGGGGGGGGGGGGCGGAGAGAGAGAGACACGGGGCGGGAGGGGAAGAAGAGAGACAGGGGGCGGGGGGGGGGTGGGGGGAGAAGAGAGACACGGAGCAGGGTGGAAGGAGAGAGACACGGTGCCGGGGGGGGGGGGGAGAAGAGAGACATGGGGTGGGGGTGGGGTGGGGGAGAGAGACACGGGACTGGTGGGAGAGAGACACGGGACGGGGCAGGGCGGAGAGGAACATGGGGCGGGGGGGGAGGGAGGGAGATGGACACGGGACGGGGGGGAGGGCGGGGAGAGGGACATGGGGCGGAGGGGGAGGGAGACACGGGGCGCGGGGGGGAGAGAGAGACACGGGGCGCGGGGGAGAGAGAGAGACACGGGGCGGAGGTGGGGAGAGAGAGATGGGGCGGAGGGGAGAGACACGGGGCTGAAGGGGAGGAGAGAGGGACATGAGGCTGGGGGGGTGGTGAGAGAGAGGGACATGGGGCGGGAATGGGGGGAGAGACACGGGGCGGGTGTGGGGAGAGAGACACGGGGTGGGGGTTGGGGGAGTGAGACACGGGATGGTGGGGAGAGAGACACGGGACGGGGGAGGTGGGGGGGAGAGGGACATGGGGCGGGAGTGGGGGGAGAGATACGGGCTGGGGGTGGGGAGAGAGACATGGGGCAGGGGGGGGGAGGAAGAGAGACACGGTGCGTGGGGGGCGGGGGTGTGGGGGGAGAGAGACACAGGACGGGTGGGAGAGAGAGACATGGGGCGGGAGTGGGGGCAGAGACAGGGGGCGGGGATGGGGAGAGAGACACGGGGCGGGGGGGTGTGGAGAGGGACACGGGGCAGGGGGGCGGAAAGAGACACGGGGCAGGGGGAGGGGGAGAGAGACACGGGACAGGGGGTGGGGGGGGAAGAGAGACACGGGGGGGCGGGAGAGAGAGACATGGGGCGGGAGTGGGGGTAGAGACGGGGCGGGGGTGGGGAGAGAGACACAGGGCGGGGGGGGGAAGAGAGACACAGGGCGGGGGGGGAGAGAGACACGGGATGGGCGGGGGGAGAGAGAGAAGGGGCAGAGGGGGGAGAGAGAGAGAGAAGGGGCGGAGGGGGGAAAGAGAGAGAAGGGGCGGAGTGGGGAGAGAGAGAGAGAAGGGGCGGAGGGGGGAGAGAGAGAGAAGGGGCGGAGGGGGGAGAGTGAGAGAGATGGGGCGGAGGGGGGAGAGAGACACGGGACGGGGGGGGAGAGAGAGACACGGGACGGGGGGGGGGGGAGAGAGAGAGACACTGGACGGGGTGGGGGGGAGAGAGAGACACGGGACGGGGTGGAGGGGAGAGACATGGGGTGGGGGGGAGACAGACACGGGGCGGGGGACGAGAGAGACACGGGGCGGGGGGGCGAGAGAGAGACACGGGGCGGGGGGTGAGAGAGAGACACAGGGCAGGGGGGTGAGAGAGAGATACAGGGCGGGGGGAGGAGAGAGATACACAGGGCGGGGGGAGGAGAGAGACAGGGTCGGGGTGGGGGAGGGGAGGAGAGACACGGGGGGCGAGGGGGTGATGAGAGACACGGGGGGTTGGGAGGCGAAAGAAGGGGCGAGGGGGAAGAAAAGAGATGAAAGGCGAGGGGAGTTGGTGGGAGAAGAGAGACAAGGGCTGGGGCGGGGGGGTGGAGAGAGACATGGGGCGGCGGGGGGGTGAGAGAGACACGTGGCTGGGGGGGGGGAGGGGGGTAGAGAGACACGGGGGGTTGGAGAGAGACATGGGGCCGGGGGTGGGGGGGTGGGGGGAGGAGGGCTGTAGGAGAGACATGGGGCGGCGGGGAAGGAGTAGAGGAGAGACACGGTGGCGGGGGGGGAGATGGGGGGGGAGAGGGGGAAAAAGAGAGACATGGTGGGGGGGGAGTAGGTGGGAGAAGAGAGACACGGGGCGGGGGGCGGGAGGGGGGGAAGAGAGACACAGGGGGTGCAGAATTGAGACACGGGGTGCGAGAGGGAGGGGGAGAGGAGAGACACGGGGGGAGAGGAAGTAAGAGAGACACAGAGGGGCGAGGTGGAGGGGGAGAGGAGAGACACGGGAGGGAGGGGAGTGAGTGGGATTAGAGGGACACGGGGTGACGGGGGGAGAGAGATGGGGCGGGGGGGAGGAGAGAGAGAGGGGGGGCGGGGGTGGAGGAGAGACACGGGATGGGGGAGAGGAGAGAGAGAGGGGTGGGGAGAGGAGAGAGAGAGGGGGCAGGGAAGGAGGAGAGAGAGAGGGGGCGGGGGAGAGAGAGAGACATGGGGCGGGGGGGGGGCGAGAGACATGGGGGGCGGGTGAGAGAGAGACACGGGGGGGGTGGTGAGTGAGAGAGAGAGACACCGGGGGGGGGGTGAGAGAGACACGGGGGGGGGGGGTGGTGAGAGAGAGAGACGTGGGGGGGGTGAGAGAGAGATACGGCGGGGGGTGAGAGAGAGACACGGGGGGGGGTGAGAGAGAGACATGGGGGGGGGGGTGAGAGAGAGAGACATGGGGGGGTGGGTGAGAGAGAGATACGGGGGGGGTGAGAGAGAGACACGGGGGGGTGAGAGAGAGAAACACAGGGGTTAGATAGAGAGAGACACGGGGCGGGGGGGTGGGGGAGAGAGACACAGGGTGGGGCGAGGGGGAGAGAGACATGGTGCGGGGGGGAGAGAGACACGGGGCGGGGTGGTAGAGAGACACGGAGCTGTGGGGGGGGGGGGGTAGAGAGAGACACGGGGCGGGACAGAAACACTGGGCGGAGGGGTGAGAGAGAGAGAAACACGGGGGTTAGATAGAGAGAGACACGGGGCGGGGGGGTGGGGAGGAGAGAGACTCGGGGCGAGGGGGAGAGAGACACGGGGCGGGAGGGAGAGAGACACGGAGCGGGGGGGGGGGGGGGAAAGAGAGAGACACGGGGCGGGAGAGAAACACTGGGCAGGGGGGGGTGAGAGAGAGACACGGGGGGGGCGGCGTGAGAGAGACACGGGGCGGGGGGGCGGTAAGAGAGAGACACACGGAGGGGGTGAGAGAGAGACGCGGGGGGGGGGGGGTGAGAGTGAGACACGGGGGGGGGGGTGGGGTGAGAGAGAGAGACACGGGGGGGGGGGAGAGAGACACGGGGGGGTGGTGAGAGAGACACGGAGGGTGGGGTGAGAGAGAGACACGGGCGGGGTGAGAGAGAGACACGGGGGGGGTGAGAGAGAGACACGGGGAAGTGAGAGAGAGACACGGGGGGGTGAGAGAGAGACACTGGGGGGGGGGGGTGGGAGAGTGACACGGGGGGCGTGAGACAGAGACAGGGGGGGGGTGAGAGAGACACGGGGGGGGGGTGAGAGAGACACGGGGGTGAGAGAGAGAGAGGCACAGGGCAGGGGCGGAGGGAGAGACATGGGGCACGGTGGGGAGAGAGAGAGACACGGGGGCGGGGGGAGAGAGACAGGGGGTACAGTGGGCGGGGTGGGGAGGGAGAGAGAGAGATGAGGTTGGGGGGGGGGGGAAGTGAGAAGGGGTGGGGTTGGGGAGAGAGACGGGGTGGTGGGGGGGGAAAGAGACGGGATGGGGCGGGTGGGGGGAAGAGCTATGGGGCGGGTGGGGGGGGGGGAAGAAGAGAAGAGAGACATGGGGCGGGGTGGAAGGAGAGAGACACGGTGCCGGGGGGGGGGGAAGAAGAGAGACACGGGGCGGGAGGAGAAGAAGAGAGACACGGTGCCGGGGGGGGGGGGGAGAAGAAGAGAGACACGGGGTGGGGGTGGGGTGGGGGAGAGAGACACGGGACGGGTGGGAGAGAGACACGGGACGGGGCTGGGCGGAGAGGAACATGGGGCGGGGGGGGGAGGGGGGAGAGGGACACGGGGGGGGGGGTGGGGAGAGGGACATGGGGCAGGGGTGGGGAGAGAGAAACCGGGGATGGGGGGCGAGTGGGACACGGGGTGGTGGGGGAGGGAGACATGGGGCGCGGGGGGGAGAGAGGGACACGGGACGGGGGGGAGAGAGAGACACGGGGCGGAGGTGGGGAGAGAGAGACACTGGACGGAGGTGGGGAGAGAGACATGGGGCGGAGGGGAGAGACACGGGGCGGGAATGGGGAGAGAGACACGGGGCTGAAGGGGAGAAGAGAGGGACATGAGGCTGGGGGGGTGGGAGAGAGGGACATGGGGGGGGAGTGGGGGGAGAGACACGGGGCGGGTGTGGGGAGAGAGACACAGGGTGGGGAGGGGGGAGAGAGACACGGGCCGGGGGTGGGGAGAGAGACACGGGGTGGGGAGGGGGGAGAGAGACACGGGGTGGGGAGGGGGGGAAGAGACACGGGGCGGAGGGGGGTGGGGAGAGAGACATGGGACGGGGTGGGGGGGGGAGAGAGACATGGTATGGGGTGGGGGGGAGAGAGACACGGTACGGGGTGGGGGGGACAGAGACAGGGGGCGGGTGGTGGGGGAGAGAGAGACACGGGACGGGGTGGGGGGGGGAGAGAGACATGGGACGGATGGGAGAGAGACACGGGGCGGGGCAGGGCGGAGAGGAACATGGGGCGGGGGTGTGGGGAGAGACACGGGTCGGGGGTGGGGTGAGAGACACGGGGCGGGGGTGGGGGGAGCGGGAGAGAGCCACGGGGCGGGGGTGGGGAGAGAGACGCGGGGGGGGGGAGAGAGACACGGGGCGGGAGGGGGGGGAGAGAGAGACGGGGCGGGGGTGGGGAGAGAGACACGGGGTGGGGGTTGGGTGAGCGAGACACGGGGTGGGGGGGGTGGCGGAGAGAGACACGGAATGGTGGGGAGAGAGACACTGGACGGGGGGGTGGGGGACATGGGGTGGGAGTGGGGGGAGAGACACGGGCCGGGGGTGGGGAGAGACATGGGGTGGGGGGGGGGGGGAGGAAGAGAGACACGGTGCGTGGGGGGGGGGGGAGAGAGATACAGGACGGGTGGGAGAGAGAGACATGGGGCGGGAGTGGGGGCAGAGACATCGGGCGGGAGTGGGGGCAGAGACAGGGGGCGGGGATGGGGAGAGAGACACGGGGCGGGGGGGGGGTGTGGAGAGGGACACGGGGCAGGGGGGCGGAGAGAGACATGGGGTAGGGGGAGGGGGAGAGAGATGGGGGGTGGGGGGGAGAGAGACACGGGGGGGAGTGAGAGACATGGGGCGGGAGTGGGGGCAGAGACGGGGCGGGGGTGGGGAGAGAGACACGGGACGGGCGGGGGGAGGAGAGAGACACGGGACGGGTGGGGGGAGAGAGAGAGAAGGGGCAGAGGGGGGAGAGAGAGAAGAGTCAGAGGGGGGAGAGAGAGAGACGGGGCGGAGGGGGGAGAGAGAGAGACGGGGCGGAGGGGGGAAGAAAGACACGGGACGGGGGGGCGGAGAGAGAGACACGGGACGGGGTGTGGGGGAGAGAGACACGGGATGGGGGGGGGGGGGAGAGAGACACGGGACGGGGTGGAGGGGAGTGACATGGGGCGGGCGGGGGGGAGACAGACACGGGGCGGGGGACGAGAGAGATATGGGGCGGGGGGGGACGAGAGAGACACGGGGCAGGGGGGCAAGAGAGACACCGTGCGGGGGGCGAGAGAGACATCGTGCGGAGGGGGCGAGAGAGACACGGGGCGGGAGGGCGAGACAGACACGGGGCGAGAGAGACACGGGCGGGGGGGCGAGAGAGACACGGGGCGGGAGGGCGAGAGAGACACGGGGCGGGGGGGGGCGAGAGAGACACGGGGCGGGGGGGCGAGAGAGACACGGGCGGGGGGGGGCGAGAGAGACACGGGGGGGGGCGAGAGAGACACGGGGTGGGGGGGGCGAGAGAGACATGGGGCGGGGGGGCGAGAGAGAGACACAGGGCGGGGGGAGGAGAGAGACAGGGTCGGGGGGGGGAGGGGATGAGAGACACAGGGGGGCGAGGGGGAGGGGGTGATGAGAGACACGGTGGGGTGGGAGGGGAAAGAAGAGAGACACGGGGGAGGGGCAAGCGGGAGGGGGAAGAAGAGAGATGGGGGGGGCGAGGGGAGTTGGTGGGAGAAGAGAGACACGGGGCAGGGGGGGGGAAAGAGACACGGGGTGGGGGGGGGAGAGAGACACTGGGTCGGTGGGGGGAAAGTGAGACACGGGGCTGGGGGGGGGAGGGGGGAAGAGATACACGGCGGGCGCAGAATTGAGACACGGGGATGCGAGAGGGAGGGGGAGAGGAGAAACACGGAGGGGGGCTGAGGGGAGAGAGACACGGGGCGGGGGCGGAGAGCGATATGGGGTGTGGGGGGAGAGAGACAGGGAGCCCAGAGGGGGGGGGGAAGAAGACAGACACGGGGCAAGGGGGGGGAAGAAGAGAAACACTGGTGGGGGGCGAGGGGAAGAGGAGAGACACGGTGGAGGAAGGGGAGTGGGTGGGAGAAGAGAGACACGGGGCAGGGGTGGGGGAGACATGGCGGGGGGGGGGGAGAGGAGATATGGTGCGGCGGGGGTGGGGGAGAGAGACATGGGGCCGGGGGGTGCGGGGAGGAGGGCTGTAAGAGAGACATGGGGCGGCGGGGAAGAAGGAGAGGAGAGACACGGGGTGGGGGGGAAGGGGGAAAAAGAGAGACATGGTGGGGGGGGGGGGAGTATGTGAGAGAAGAGAGACACGGGGGGGTAGGGGGGGGGTAGAGAGACACGGGGGGGGGGCAGAATTGAGACATGAAGGTGCGAGAGGGAGGGGGAGAGGAGAGACACGGGGGGGAAGAGGAAGTAAGAGAGACACGGGGGGGCGAGGTGGAGGGGGAGAGGAGAGACGCGGGAGAGGGGAGTGGGTGGGATTAGAGAGACACGGGGTGGCGGGGGGGAGAGAGACACGGGGCGGGGGGGAGAGAGATACGGGGCGGGGGGGGAGAGAGAGAGAGAGAGAGGGGGCGGGGGGAGGAGAGAGAGAGAGGGAGCGGGGGGGAGGAGAGACACGGGGTGGGGGGGAGGAGAGAGTGGGCAGTCGGGAGGAGAGAGACAAGGAGTGGAGGGAGGAGAGAGAGGGGGGGCAGGGGGGAAAGAAAGACATGGGGCAGGGGGGAGGAGAGAGAGAGAGAGAGTTGTGGTGGGGGGGAGAGAGAGAGAGTGGTGGTGGGGGGGAGAGAGAGAGGGGGCGGGGGGGGCGAGAGAGACACGGGGCGGGGGGGGCGAGAGAGACATGGGGCGGGGGGGGGGAAGAGACACACGGGGCGGGGTTGGGAGAGAGACACGGGGCGGGGGTGGGAGAGAGACACGGGCCGGGGTTGGGAGAGAGACACGGGGCGGGGGTGGGAGAGAGACACGGGCCGGGGGGGGAGAGAGAGAGGGGCCGGGGGGGCGATAGAGACACAGGGCGGAGGGGGGGGGAAGAGAGACACAGGGCGGGGGGTGGGAGAGAGATAGGGGCCGGGGGGGGTAGAGAGACACGGGAGGGGGGGGTGGGAGAGAGACACGGGCCAGGGGGGGTAGAGAGACACGGGGTGGGGGGGAGGGGGGAAGAGAGACACGGCGGGGGCAGAATTGAGACACGGGAATGCGAGAGGGAGGGGGAGAGGAGAAACACGGGGGGGGGCTGAGGGGAGAGAGACACGGGGCGGGGGCGGAGAGAGATACGGGGTGTGGGGGGAGAGAGACAGGGAGCCCAGAGGGAGAGAGAGAGACACGGGGCAGGGCAGGGGGAGAGAGACACGTGGCAGTGGGGGGGAGAAGAAGACAGACACGGGGCAAGGGGGGGGAAGAAGAGAAACACTGGGGGGGGCGAGGGGAAGAGGAGAGACACGGTGGAGGGAGGGGAGTGGGTGGGAGAAGAGAGACACGGGGCAGGGTTGGGGGATACATGGTGGGGGGGGGGAGATATGGGGCGGCGGGGGTGGGGGAGAGAGACATGGGGCCGGGGGGTGGGGGGAGGAGGGCTGTAAGAGAGACATGGGGCGGCGGGGAAGAAGGAGAGGAGAGACACGGGGTGGGGGGGGAAGGGGGAAAAAGAGAAACATGGTGGGGGGGGGAGAGTAGGTGGGAGAAGAGAGACACGGGGGGAGGGGGGGGGAAGAGAGACACGGGGGGGGCAGAATTGAGACATGGGGGTGCGAGAGGGAGGGGGAGAGGAGAGACACGGGGGGGAGAGGAAGTAAGAGAAATACGGGGGGGCGAGGTGGAGGGGGAGAGGAGAGACGCGGGGGAGGGGAGTGGGTGGAATTAGAGAGACACGGGCTGGCGGGGGGGGAGAGACACACGGGGCGGGGGGGGGAAGAGAGACACGGGGCGGGGGGGAGAGAGAGAGAGAGGGGGGGCGGGGGGAAGAGAGAGAGAGAGGGAGCGGGGGGGAGGAGAGAGAGAGGGGGTGGGGGAGAGGAGAGAGAGTGGTGGTGGGGGGGAGAGAGAGAGGGGGCGGGGGGGCGAGAGAGAGAGGGGGCGGGGGGGCGAGAGAGAGAGGGGGCGGGCGAGAGAGAGAGGGGGCGGGCGAGAGAGAGAGGGGGCGGGGGGGGCTAGAGAGACACGGGGCGGGGGGGGGAAGAGAGACACGGGGCGGGGGTAGGAGAGAGACACGAGCCGGGGTTGGGAGAGAGACACGGGGCGGGGGTGGGAGAGAGACACGGGCCAGGGGGGGGAGAGAGAGGGGCCGGGGGGTGCGATAGAGACACAGGGCGGAGGGGAAGAGAGACATGGAGCGGGGGGTGGGAGAGAGACAGGGGCCGGGGGGGGTAGAGAGACACGGGGTGGGGAGTGGGGGAGACATGGGGGCGGGGGGGCGAGAGAGACACGGGGCGGGGGGGGCGAGAGAGACACGGGGCGGGGGGGACGAGAGAGACAAGGGGCGGGGGGGGTGAGAGAGACACGGGGCGGGGGCACGAGAGAGACACGGGGCGGGGGGGCGAGAGAGACACGGGGCGGGGGCACGAGCGAGACACGGGGCGGGGGGGGGCGCGAGAGAGACACGGGGCGGAGGTGGGGAGAGAGACACGGGGCGGGGGGGGCGAGAGAGATACGGGGCGGAGGTGGGGAGAGAGACACGGGGCGGGGGGAGAGAGACACAGGGCAGGTGGTGGAGGGGAGAGACACGGGGGGCGGGGAGGCGGGTGTCGGAGAGACTTTTGGCGGCGGGGGTTGGGTGAGAAGAGAGCCACGGAGCAGGGGGCGGGGGAAGAGAGGCTGGGGCAGGTAAGAGAGAGAGCGAGAGGTGGGCTAAGAGAGAGAGAGAGGCTGGGCGTGAGAGGATGTGGGGTGGGGGGGGGTTGGAAAGAGAGAGAGGCTGGGCAGGGAGGGAACTGAGAGAGAGAGAGAGGCAGGGGGAGAAGAGTGAGAGAAACTGGGGGGATCGAAAGCGTAGGAAACAAGAGGGGATCATAGGAGAGGGAACTCAGGGAAGACGGATCACGTTCTTTCAAACCCCTTTGCCACCCACACCTAATTTTTTGAAGCGTTCGGTGCATGTGTGACAAGGGACATAATTTGAGTGGATGAAATCCAGAAGTCACAACACTGTCACTATTCACCTCATACCCAATAAACATGTTAAAAATCCATGACCCACACAATGCCCCATCTATGGCGGGGCATCAGGAACCCGGGCCGGGATGGGGTCAGGAACTTGGGCTTGGGTGGGGGATGCGTAAGGAACAAGGGCTGGGGGTCATTACAATAGGTCACGAACTAGGGCTGGGGTTGTCAGTAAGTTGTGTTGGGATGGGGGAGCTCTATCCTGTCTGAGGTCTGAAGTCAGACTGGCTCAAATTACACTTTGCAAAATCACTCCACTTGGGCTGGGCGGTTCCAATTACAACATTCCAGAGAAACTTCTGAATGTGGCTTATCCTCCAAGGAGACCAATCAGCAATCAGGTCATGTGATCATGGAGAGCCTATCAGAGTATTTTCTAGTGCAAATAACTACATCCCCCAAGATGTCTGCGCTCCTCTAATTGTGCCCTCTTGAGCATGCCATAATTATAATCGCTCAACCATTGGTGGTCTTGCCTTGGCCTTCTGTTGCCTAGGCCCCTGGAACTCCCTGCCTAAACCTCGCTACGTCCCTTTCCTCCTTCAAGAAGCTCCTTAAAACATACCTCTTTGACCAAGCTTCTGGTCACCTGCGCTAATTTCTACTTATGCGATTGTGTCAAATATTTATAATACTCCTGTGAAGCGCCTTGGGACGTCTTCACAACAAGTTGTTGTTGCTTCTGACCAGCAGCTGATGGAAAAGCGGTCCAGCGTTTTGTCAGGGAAGTGTTGGTCCCGCACAGCCCAGGCTCAGCCCGCAGTGTGTGGCAGCGAGCAGGGACAGTCGCGCTGTGCGCCACCCGGCATTGGAGGCGGCAATGGCCTCGCTCGGTGCCCAGAGGCGGTCAGAATGCTCCTGACGCAAAGCTGCGAGGCGGACTGATAGATTCCCGGTCCAGCCCACGGCACGACGTGCTGCACAACTTAATCAGTGAAGCCGGCCAGTGCTTTCACGCTGAAGGAGCCGGCCTGCTGATATACACATCCCCATTGGCTCCCCGCCCTTCCTCCACCCCCTCCTCTCACAGCTCACAGACCTGTGCTGAATTCTCAAACAGCCCAATTTACATCCATTCATGAATCCGTGACGTCAGCAACCTTCTGGGCTGTTTGCAGTGGACTGCAAGATCGTGTGGGAGGATTTTTTTGTGTGTGTTTGTTTTAATCTGCAATGTTCCTTTCTACCGTCTTTCCTCGTGATTAGAAATTGGGAATTAAAAAAAGAGGATGAGTTCTTTTCAGAGTAAGTGATGCTTTTATTTGATTCTTCCCCCTGCACCCTGGCTCGCTGTGCTGTTGGTTTGTCTTATTTTGCTGGGCTCTGGGGTGAAGGGCAGAATGTTACTACGCTTCTATTAGTGAGTGCAGAGAGCACTTGGGCCACAAGGAGCTGACTAGCAAAATGGTGCTGAAAGGCTGGCTCACAGAATGTCCAGCAGCAGCTTCAGCCACTGATACAAACCCCTTGGATGGGATTCTCTCTCGTCTTTCTCTGCCTGTCTCCCTCTCCCTATCTGTCTGCTCCTAACACTCACCCTCCCCTCCCCACACACTTTTATTCACATTTTTTTTCACCTCTGTTATAAATATCTTTGTGTGTTTCAAATAGATTAAAGCTGTGTTTCTGCCATTGTTGCTGAGAGGCAGGTTTATGTAAGGGTGGTCGGCCTGCTCAGATGCCTGGGGCCAGGGGCTTGGTAGTGAGGTGGCGCAGCGAGGATTTGAATGTGGGTCTTTTGTGTATTTGATTGTGATGGGGGTGCAGGGGGGCAGATCTGCACAGAGTCCTTGGAGAGGTGTGAGCAAGCTGTGGGTACATGCTGCGGGCGGAGGGAGCTGGGGCAGGGGGCTATCTTGCTGTCGTTGCTCCTGTATGTATTTTATTTGAAGATAGGTTTGCCCTCTGACACGTGGCATGTTACGAGAAGGCGCTGGCGCAGCTGCGGAAGCAGGTCCCGTGTCGAGGCTATTTCTGCAGTGGCGCCTGTCCTCTGGTTAAATGCAGCTCCGCTTCCTGCCCGAGTAGGGAGTCTGTTCTTCATCACAAAACATTAATCGACCCCGAAGAAGGCGCTGACTGTTTCCAGGCCAGTCTCGGTGATTTTATGTTTAGTGCAATTTAATTGGAAGGAGCTACATTCCGGCAGGGCCGGGATCAGTTCCTCTCCTGCACTTTCGAACACGAGGGGCCCTCGTTTTAACAATACAATTTGCCCCCTTTTTCTTTCTGATTTACTACATTGCCATCTGGTGAATGGGCACATGCCTTACCGAACAGGAGCTGCATGTTAAGTGATGTTCGTAGAGTACACAAGATCTTTAACTGTGAAAGCAAAGTTTATAAAGTCCCAGAGCCCTGAGACTGTGTCAAATCAGCCACAGTTATTTATAAAGTGTGTGTATATATATATATCACATGTTTACCCAAATGAAAATGTCAACTCAAACCAAATGTATTTATCATCCATCCCAAGCTCTCTGACCCTGATGTCTGAAATGGCAAAGGACCAACCAGAACCCCGAGATTGATGCTCACATTCTTTATTTTTCTGGTCTCCCCTCCTAGGTTTGAGTTCCATGGTGCTAGAGTCCTCCCCTCCTCTCCTGCTGGGAGAACGACCCATGGGTGCTAGAGTCCTCCCCATCTCTCCTGCTGGGAGAATGACCCATGGGTGCTAGAGTCCTCCCCTCCTCTCCTGCTGGGAGAACGACCCATGGGTGCTAGAGTCCTCCCATCCTCTCCTGCTGGGAGAACGTCCCATGGGTCCTAGAGTCCACCCCTCCTCTCCTGCTGGGAGAACATCCCACGGGTCCTAGAGTCCTCCCCTCCTCTTCTGCTGGGAGAACGACCCATGGGTCCTAGAGTCCTCCCCTCCTCTCCTGCTGGGAGAACGTCCCATGGGTCCGAGAGTCCTCCCCTCCTCTCCTGCTGGGAGAATGTCCCATGGGTACAGCTGGCTTCCCCTCTTTCCTTCTGGGGGAATGTCCCATGGTCACTCGAGTCCCACTATCCTCTCCTGCATTACAACAGTGACTTGTCTGCTCTCTCAGTCAGATGTAAAAGATCTCGTGGCACTATTTTGAAGACGAACAAGGGAGTTATCTCTGGTGTCCTGGCCAATGTTAATCCCTCATGAACATTACAAAAAGCAGATGATCTGGTCATTATCACATTGCTATTTGTGGGAGCTTGCTGTGCATAAATTAGCTGCCGCGTTTCCTACATTACAACAGTATCTACACTTCAAAAGTACTTCATTGGCTGTGAAGTGCATTGGGATGTCCTGAGGTTGTGAAAGGCGCTATATAAATGCAAGTCTTTCTTTTTATCAGTAGCTTGGGCACTGGTGGTATCTTCTCCTCTCCTGCTGGGATTGAGTTTCTGCCGGTACTTTCTCCGAGTACTCATTCCTAGGGTGTGAGATCAGATAGTGTCAGCAACTCTTCAACTGTGAGGGACATCAGAACCAAACCCGGGCCTATCTTCACCTGACATTCACACATGCTCACATTCCAGCATGAGTCCCTGGATAGCCATCAGAGAACCCTGGTTGATTTAATTCTCCTGATCCCCTTACTGCAGCTCCTGCTCAGTCCAGTTAACTCATTGCAAGCTCAGAGTGAAACCCGAGACCTGCGTCCCAGAGTCTGGGTGCCAGACAGCAGTAGGCCATCCAGACTCTGGGACGAGTCTGGCCAAATGAGCATCCAACACTCCAAGGGTAAGTAAGAGACCAATTGGACAGCATTCCAGCAGGAAATGAGTATGAGACAAGGGGGAGAAATTGGCCTGGTTTGCATCTCCCATTAGCGCCTGCAGAGGGCGATAATGGGCGCTAAGGGATCACCAACCGAGAGCAGCGAATTCAGCGACGCCCGCGAACTTCACTGCCGATTTTGTACTGACACTGACACTTATCCCCTCACTCTCTTGCGCCCCATAGACCATGACATCATCCGGTGTGCAGCGCCCATTTAGTGCCCTGGATGTGATATTTGCTCTGTCCCCTGCAGCATCGTCGAATGTCAACAACGGCAACTGCAGGAGGCATTGTCACCTTAGATGGCCGCTTACTGAGCACTAATTAAAGGCAGTGGTGCCCAGGCAGGCCAAAATTCTGGTGTCTTTTGCTTTTTTTGACGCCGCGATTCCTCAGCCCTGCACTCTCTTCGAGTGCTTGGGGCGGTTATGCACATAGCGCAGGTACTGTGGCTCCAAAGAGATAGAATGAAAATTGAATCAAGACAGCATTGGTCCTTCCCTTTAAGCGAGGGAAGGAGCCTCACGTAACATTGCTCAGCACTCTACCGCTACCGCCCCTCTCACTCACTTTAGCGCTCTAAGAGCAGTGATAGCGCTTGATTTAGTGCTCCACTTCCCTCTTGGAGCGCTAAAGCGGAAGTGCTTGGGAGGAAAAAATCTTTTGCGTTGACGATACCTTTGCACTCCCTGAAAGGTTACTGCCCCAAACGGAGCGCAATGCAATTTCTAGCCCAAGATCTTCAATGGATTGCACAATCACTCGGCGGGATGTGTATATTAATGCCTCTTCTCCCAGGAACGAAGGTTGCAGTTCCACCAATGGACGGAGAGGGAAATGCCCTGTGGCACACAATGTGGTACTAAGTGATAGGCTTGCTAAACCCCCAGATTTGATCCCTGGCCTGTGCGGAGTTAGGGTCCTACAATTGACGAACATGAGGAAAGGCCACTTTGCCACGGTGCAGAAGCATATGTTACCTCTCAGGGATGGTCACCCCAGCAAGAGGAGCGGGAGAAAATCAGATGGGGGAAATGTTTATGAGCCAGAATCTTCAGTTGCACCTTGAACTAATAGAATCATTCTGTGATGTCAGCTCTACAACAACTTGATAAAGATGTAAGAACTGCTTCCTAATGTGTCATACATTGTGTCACAGCATTTACTCACAAATTGCTCACTTGTAAAGAAGGAGGAAAGACTTGCATTTATACAGCACCTTTTTTTTGTACTGTCCCAAAGTACTTTACAGCCAATGAAGTACTTTTGAAATATCATAATGTAGGGAAACGCAGCAGCCAGTTTGTGAAAAGTAAGGTCCTACAGCAATGAGATAATGACCAGATGATTTGTTTTCAGTGATGTTAGTAGAGAGATACTGCAAAGAACTCTGCTGCTCTTCTTCAAATAGTGCCATGGGATCTTGGACTCAAATCTCTGGAATGGGGCATGAACTCGCAACCATCTGACTCAGAGGCAAAAGTACTACCACTGAGCCACAACTGACACCTCGACTAACATGTTTTCTGTACTGGAGCAGAGGTCCATCGCCCAATCCCATTGGGAGAACGTATTATTAGAACTAGTTGAGATCCCCTGGCATTGCTCACTGGCCATCTGCGTTTGCTAAATTGGCCTGTCCCTTTAAGGTTGCAAATCCTCAGATCAATCAGCAAGGAGCTGATCAATCTCAGGTTCCAACTCAAAACAACTCCGGGATGAAATGTCAAGCTTTTATTCTACATATTCTCTAAGGGTTCTGTAACTATGTGTGATGGATGGGCACAGACAATGCTGTGCATTGGCGTGCTTTATGAAGGACAGCACCCTGTACCATGTAAAACAATGGTTCATTTGCTGAAATATAGGGCTCTGTATGCCTTTAAGCTACAAAGTCCAATTGCTGTCAAGTAAACTCGCAGGTCAGAGAAGAAGCTGTAGACATCACACATTCCCTTTGGACTTTTCCTTTGAGGTGTGACACAGAAATTTGAGTGCCAATATTATACAATATGTGAACCTTCAGAAACTGAGGCAATTCATTCAAATTGGGGAGTGGTGACACTCTCAGAATCTAGGAAACGAGTCCTATGTGAGCAGCTTGACAGTCAACTCCACGAGGAGAGAGGAAATGGGAATATGAGCAACCATGTGTACTGTACTCCAGTTTTATACCGTGACAGACCTGCACCCACCAGTACTATACCCCAGTATTATATAGTGACAGACCTGCACCCACCTGTACTGTACCCCAGTATTATACAGTGACAGACCTGCACCCACCTGTACTGTACCCCAGTATTATACAGTGACAGACCTGCACCCACCAGCACTGTACCCCAATATTATACAGTGACAGACCTGCACCCACCAGTACTGTACCCCAGTATTATACAGTGACAGACCTGCACCCACCAGTACTGTACTCCAGTGTTATACAGTAACAGATCTGCACCCACCAGCACTGTACCTCAGTGTTATACCATGACAGACTTGCACCCACCAGTACTGTACCTCAGTGTTATACCGTGACAGACCTGTACCCACCAGTACTGTACTCCAGTGTTATACAGTGACAGACCTGCACCCACTAGTACTGTACCCCAGTATTATACAGTGACAGAGCTGTGCCCACTTGTACTGTACCCCAGTATTATACAGTGACAGAGCTGTGCCCACCAGTACTGTACCCCAGTATTATACAGTGACAGAGCTGTGCCCACCAGTACTGTACCCCAGTATTATACAGTGACAGAGCTGTGCCCACCAGTACTGTACCCCGGTATTATACAGTGACAGAGCTGTGCCCACCAGTACTGTGCCCCAGTGTTATACAGGTGACAGACCTGTTCTAACCACAGTTCCCTGCTCTGTCCCTGTAATCCTTTATAATGTGCGTTGATCAGCAGCAGGAGCCCCATCTAATATACTGCCCCCCACCCTCAAATCCCAGGGTGCTGAGGGCAGGTTGGAGCCTGGGATCTTCCTGTTCAGTGTATGGGGCTCAGTACCACACTGTGTGAGAGCAGCTGACAGGCCAGGCCGGGGATGGAGCCTGGGCCCGGCAGTGTGTGTTATCGTTGCGGCCCCAGTTGCTGAGAGAATGTAGAGGGGTGTGATCGGGGCCCAGGAGAGGCAAGGGCCCACAGCCAGCACAGGCCAGCCCACACTGCGACATGTGTGCGCACTAGGCCCGTGCAGCAGAGCTGGTCTCCAGTCATCTTGGGTAATCCTTGCCACTAGACCTAACTCTGTCAAGCCCGTGTGGTGGCTGGTGTGCAACGGCCGCCCCACGTTAAAAAAAATCCACACACAGGCATCTTCCACCTTCAAAATGTAGTTCTGACCTGGAATATTAGGTCCTTCATTGAAACACCTGTGAACTCATCCCTTTTTGGCATGGAAGCAAGTCATCCTCGTTTCGAGGGACTGCCTATGATGATGATGAAGACCCCAGTGTTAAACATTGACAGACATATACCCAGCAGTACTGTACCCAATGATTGTGATAGACCTGTACCCACCAGTACTGTACTCAGTATTATACAGTGACACACCTGTACTCACCAGTACTGTACCCCAGGGTCATACAGTGAAAGTCGTGTACCCACTAGTCCTGTAAACCAGTGTTAGTGACCGACCTGTAACCACCAGTACTGTACCCTAGTGTTATACAGTGACAGATCTGCAGCCATCAGTACTGTACCCCAGTGATATAAAGTGACAGAACTTTTCCCCCCAGTGTCACACAGTCACCAACCTGTGCCCACTAGTACTGTAGCCAGTGTTATACAGTTTCACTCCTGTACCCACCAGACTGTACTCCAGTATAATGACAGACCTGTACACACCAGTAGTGTATCCCAATGTTGTACAGTGACAGATCTGTACCCTCCAGTACAGTACACCAGCATTAGTGACAAACCTGTACCCACCAATACTATAACCCAGTGTTATACAATGACAAATCTGTACTCGCCAGTACTGTACACCAGTGTTATACAGTGACAGACCTGTAGCCATCAGTACTGTACCCCAGCGTTAGTGACAGACCTGTACCCACCAATACTATAACCCAGTGTTATACAGTGACAGATCTGTACCCTCCAGTACTGTACACCAGTGTTATACACCAGTGTTATACAGTGACAGACCTGTAGCCACCAGTACTGTCCCCCAGTGTTACAGTGACAGACCTGTAGCCATCAGTACTGTACCCCAGCGTTCGTGACAGATCTGTACCCACCAGTACTGTACCCCAATGTTACAATGACTGACCTGTACGCACCAGTACTGTACCCCAGTGTTAGACACTGACAATCTCTACCCATCAGTACTATACCCCAGTGTTAATGACAGCCATGTACCCACCAGTACTCTACCCCATGTCGTGGCAGATCTATACCCACCAGTACCATATCCTAGTGTTATACAGTGACAAACCTGTACCCACCAGTACTGTAACCCAGTGTCATACAGTGACAGGCCTGTACCCACCGGTACTATATCACAGTTTTACACAGTGACAGAGTTGCACGCACCAGTACTGTACCCCAGTGTTATACAGTGAATGGCCTGTACCCACCAGTACTGCACCCCACTGTTAGATAGTAACAGACCTGTACTGTACCCCCGTATTAGTCACAGACCTGTACCCATGACAACTGTATCCCAGTGTTATAGAGTTACAGGCCTCTACCAACCGTACTGTACCCCAATGTTATACAGTGACTGACCTGTACCCACCAGTACTGTAACTCAATGTTTTGCAGTGGCAGACATGTACTCACCAGTGATGTATCCCAGTGTTATACAGTGACAAACCTGTACACATCAGTACTGTAACCCAGTGTCATACAGTGGCAGGCCTGTTCCCACCAGTACTGTACACCATGTTTCATAGTGACAGAGTTGCATGCACCAGTACTGTACCCCAGTGTTATACAGTAACCGGCATGTATCCACTAGTACTGTACACCAGTGTTGTACAGTAACCGGCGTGTATCCACTAGTACTGTACACCAGTGTTGTACAGTAACCGGCGTGTATCCACTAGTACTGTACACCAGTGTTGTACAGTAACCGGCGTGTATCCACTAGTACTGTACACCAGTGTTGTACAGTAACCGGTGTGTATCCACTAGTACTGTACACCAGTGTTGTACAGTAACCGGCGTGTATCCACTAGTACTGTACACCAGTGTTGTACAGTGACAGACCATTACCCACCAGTACTGTACCCCAGTGTTACACAATGACTGACTTGTACCAACAAACACTGTACCAGTGTTATATGTTTCACTCCTGCACCCACCAATACCAACCAGTACTGTAATCCAGTGTTACACTGACAGACCTGCGCCCAACAGTACTGTACTCCAGTATTAATGACAGACCTGCACCACCAAGTACTGTGCTCCTGTATTAGTGTCAGATCTGTACCCACCAGTACTGTACCCCAGTGTTATACAGTGACAGACCTGTACCCCAGTGTTATACAGTGACAGATCTGTACCCACCAGTACTGTACCCCAGTGTTATACAGTGACAGATCTGTACCCACCAGTACTGTACCCCACTGTTATACAGTAAATGGCCTGTACCCACCAGTACTGCATCTCACTGTTATACAATAACAGGCCTTACCCACGAGTACTTTACACATGTGTTATACACTGACAGACCCATACCCCAGTGTTATAAAGTGACAGAGCTGTATCCACCAGTAATGTATTCCAGTGTTAAGCAGTGACAGACCTGTACCCACCAGTACTCTACCTCAGTGTTATAGAGTGACAGATTTGCAACCACCAGTACTGTACCCCAGTGTTAGTGACAGTGTGACACAGTGACCAACCTGTACCCACTAGTACTGTGCCCAGTGTTATACAGTTTCACTCATGCACCCACCAGTACTGTACTCCAGCATTAATGACCTTCCAATACTGTACTCCAGTGTTATACAATGACAGACCTGTAGCCACCAGTACTGTATCCCAGCATTAGTGACAGACCTGTAGATTATTTTAAGGGTTAAGTCATGGCAGGAGAGCCCAGACCCATGTCATGCTCCTCCTGTGCCATGTGGGAAATCAAGGACGCTTCCAGTGTTCCTGACGACTATGTGTGCAGGAAGTGTATTCAGCTGCAGCTCCTGTTAGACCGCATGACGGCACTGGAGCTGCGCATGGATTCACTCTGGAGCATGCGCGAAGCCGAGGATGTCGTGGATAACACGTTAATTGAGTTGGTCACACCACAGGTAAAGGTTACAAAGGCAGATAGGGTATGGCTGACCATCAGGCAGAGCAGGAGTAGGAAGGCAGTGCAGGAGTCCCCTGTGGTCGAGTCCCCTGTAGTCATCTCCCTCCAAAACGGATATACCACTTTGGATATTGTTGGGGGAGATGGCTCACCAGGGGAAGGCAGCAGCAGCCAAGTTCATGGCACCGTGGGTGGCTCTGCTGCACAGGAGGGCAGAAAAAGAGTGGGAGAGCTATAGTGGTAGAGTATTCTATTTAAGGGGTATAGATAGGTGTCGCAATCAAGACTCCAGGATGGTATGTTGCCTCCCTGGTGCAAGGGTCAAGGATGTCTCGGAGCGGCTGCAGGGCATTCTGGAGGGGGAGGGTGAACAGCCAGTTGTCGTGGTGCATATAGGTACCAACGATATAGGTAAGAAGCGGGATGAGGCCCTACAAGCTGAATTTAGGGAGCTAGGAGTTAAATTAAAAAGTAGGACCTCAAAGGGAGTAATCTCAGGATTGCTACCAGTGCCACGTGCTAGTCAGAGTAGAAATAGCAGGACAGCTAAGATGAATGCGTGGCTTGAGGAGTGGTGCAAGAGGGAGTGATTCAAATTCCTGGGGGAGGTGGGACCAGTACAAACCGGACGGTCTGCACCTGGGCAGGACTGGAACCAATATCCTACGGGGAGTATTTGCTAGTGCTGTTGGGGAAGGGTTAAACTAATATGGCAGGGGGATGGGAACCTATGCAGGGAGACAGAGGGAAATAAAATGGGGACAGAAGCAAAAGATAGAAAAGAGAATAGTAAAAGTGGAGGGCAGAGAAACCCAAGGGAAAAATCAAAAAAGGCCACATTACAGCAAAATTCTAAAGGGACAAAGAGTGTTAAAAAGGCAAGCCTGAAGGCACTGTGCCTCAATGCGAGGAGTATTCGTAATAAGGTGGATGAATTAACTGCGCAGGCAGCCATTGACGATTATGATATAATTGGGATTACGGAGACCTGGCTCCAGGGTGACCAAGGCTGGGAACTCAACATCCAGGGTTATTCAACATTCAGGAAGGATAGACAGAAAAGAAAAGGAAGTGGGGTAGCGTTGTTGGTTAAAGAGGAAATTAACGCAATAGTAAGAAAGGACATTAGCTTGGATGATGTGGAATCTATATGGGTAGAGCTGCGGAATACCAAAGGGCAGAAAACGCTAGTGGGAGTTGTGTACAGACCACCAAACAGTAGTAGTGAGGTTGGAGATGGCATCAAACAAGAAATTAGGGATGCATGCAATATAGGTACAGCAGTTATCATGGGCGACTTTAATCGACATATAGATTGGCAATGCGGTGGAGGAGGATTTCCTGGAGTGTATTAAGGATGGCTTTCTAGACCAATATTTCGAGGAACCAACTAAAGAGCTGGCCATCCTATACTGGGTGTTGTGTAATGAGAGAGGACTAATTAGCAGTCTTGTTGTGCGAGGCCCCCTGGGGAAGAGTGACCATAATATGGTAGAATTCTTTATTAAGATGGAGAGTGACAGTGTTATTTCAGAGACTAGGGGCCTGAACTTAAGGAAAGGTAACTTCGATGGTATGAGATGTGAATTGGCTAGGATAGACTGGCAAATGATACTTAAAGGGTTGACAGTGGATAGGCAATGGCAGGCATTTATAGATTACATTGATGAACTTCAACAATTGTACATCCCTGTCTGGAGTAAAAATAAAAAGGGGAAGGTAGCTCAACCGTGGCTAACAAAGGAAATTAGGGATAGTGTTAAATCCAATGAAGAGGCATAGAAATTGGCCAGAAAAAGCAGCAAACCTGAGGACTGGGAGAAATTTAGAATTCAGCAGAGGAGGACAAAGGGTCTAATTAGGAGGGGGGAAAATAATGTATGAGAGGAAGCTTGCAGGGAACATAAAAACTGACTGCAAAAGCTTCTATAGATATGTGAAGAGAAAAAGATTAGTGAAGGCCAATGTAGGTCCTTTGCAGTCAGAATCAGGTGAATTTATAAAGGGGAACAAAGAAATGGCAGACCAATTCAACAAATACTTTGGATCTGTCTTCACTAAGGAAGACATAAATAACCTTCCAGAAATACTAGGGGTTCGAGGGTCTAGCGAAAAGGAGGAACTGAAGGAAATCCTTATTAGTCAGGAAATTGTGTTAGGGAAATTGATGAGATTGAAGGCCGATAAATCCCCAGAGCCTGATAGGCTTCATCCTAGAGTACTTAAGGAAGTGGCCCTAGAAATAGTGGATGCATTAGTGATCATTTTCCAACATTCTATTGACCCTGGATCAATTCCTATGGACTGGAGGGTAGCTAATGTAACACCACTTTTTAAAAAAGGAGGGCAAGAGGAAACGGGTAATTATAGACCGGTTAGCCTGACATCGGTGGTGGGGAAAATGTTGGAATCAATTATTAAAGATGAAATAGCAGCGCATTTGGAAAGCAGTGACAGGATCGGTCCAAGTCAGCATGGATTTATGAAAGGGAAATCATGCTTGACAAATCTTCTAGAATTTTTTGAGGATGTAACTAGTAGAGTGGACAAGGGAGAACCAGTGGATGTGGTGTATTTGGACTTTCAAAAGGTTTTTGACAAGGTCCCACACAAGAGATTGGTGTGCAAAATTAAAGCATATGGTATTGGGGGTAATGTATTGACGTGGATAGAGAACTGGTTGGCAGACAGGAAGCAGAGAGTCGGTATAAATGGGTCCTTTTCAGTATCCAAGTGTTAAACAGTGACAGGCCTGTACCCACCAATACTGTACACCAGCGTTATACAGTGACAGACCTATACCCACCAGTATGGTACCCCAGTGTTATACTGTGACAGACCCGTACCCCAGTGTTATATAGTGACAGACCCATACCCCAGTGCTATACAGTGACAGCCCTGTACCCACCAGTATTGTAGCCGAGTGTTAGTGACAGACCAGTGTTATACAGTAACAGACCCGTACCCCAATGTTATACAGTAACTGACCCGTACCCCAGTGTTATACAGTAACTGACCCGTACCCCTGTGTTATACAGTAACTGACCCGTACCCCAGTGTTATACAGTGACTAGGTAGCTGTGGTCATCAGTGAGCTTGTATTACATACTGGTGGAGCACTAATCACCAGAAGTGGAGAAAGAAAAGTCGAGGAAGTGAAGGGAAGTTACGGAGATAGACCATGTGGTGTTAAGAGAGTGGAGGAAATTAGAAGCAAAGTTGATGAAATTTACCAGTTCGGGGCGAAAGCAGGAAGTGGCACTGTCATCAATCCACCAGAAAATTTTTTTTAGGAGCGATGCAATTGGCCTCAGAATCCCACTGTTGGGAAGGGGAAAATTCAGATTGTGTTTGGGAAACCTAGCTTACGACAGAATCGGCCTAGCTGCTTTTCCCTCAGATGAATGAATGGCTGACACCCACTTTCAGAACACGTGCGTGAAGAATGACCACTTAGGTGAGGTACTTACGCATATGGAACTCGCCCCCCGGCAAGAGTCGGTGCATTTGGGGGCTATGTGGAAGGGACATGGAGGGGGGGGCGCGGTGGGGGTTGAGGTAGAAAACAAATAATAATCCAATTTTTTATAAATAGTATGGAACATTCAAGGACAGCCGGGAGCGGGGCCTGGTTGACTTGGTTTAACTTGAACTTTTAAAGACAACATTTCGCTTGTGATTTCATCCTTTCATCATCTGCAAGAAACACACTCCAGTGCAGACTCGAGTAGGAGGGTTTAGAAGCAGAAAAATGGGTTAAATGAGGGGCTTTAAAAGAATAGATAGGGAGAAACTATTTCCACTGGCAGGAGGGTCGGCAATCAGAGAACACAGGTTTAAGATAATTGGTAAGAGAAGGAAAGGTGAGATGAAAAGGAACATTTTTACACAGCAGATTGTGGTCCCGAATGCAATGTCTGAAAGGGTGCTGGAAGCAGATAGAATAGTCATTTTCAAAAGGGAATCGGCTATATACTTGAGCGCAAACATTTGCAGGGCTACGCGGAAAGAAGGGAAGAGTGGGACTAATTGGATCGCTCTTTCAAAGAGCCAGCACAGGCACGATGGACCAAATGGCCTCTTTCTGTGCTGCATGATTCTATGAATTAATGTTCGTTTGGTACTCTGGAGCTCAAGCTGGGGAGCGAGAAGGAAATGGAGCGAGGAGGAAATGGAGCGAGGAAGTACCGAAGCAAGCTGGAGTCACTGAACCTACGGTCATTTTCGTAACCTCTCAGCAGCTGCTCCCACTCTGAATTACACGGCAAAGAAAGAAGAAAGAACACGAGTAAGGCTTGGGCCAGTAAGAAAGGACGTCTCTCTCTCTCTGTGATAATGATAGCAGATGTTGCTGTTCGGTGTCAGCTTTGCTTTTTGTGCACATTCAAAATAAACAACTTGCAATTATACAGTGCCTTTCACAACTTCAGGACGTCCCAAAGCACTCTTCAACTACTTTTGAAGTGAGGTGACTGTCGTAATCTTTTTTTTATTCATTCATGGGATGTGGGCGTCGCTGGCAAGGCCAGCAGTTATCGCCTATCCCTAATTGCCCTTGAAAAGGTGGTGGTGAGCAATGTCCCCTTTAAGTTGCACGGCCACGCAGGGCTCTGCAGCTCCCGCGCAGCCAGTTCACCGGCTTTTAAATGGGAAGAACTGCACATGCACACTATTTTGAATGGGCTACGCAGCCCCTTATAGGGGTCGCCCACCAAAAAAAAATGAAAGGAAACATTGGTGGTGAGCCGCCTTCTTGAATCACTGCAGTGATGGTATTCACACAGTGCTGTTAGGGAGGGAGTTCCAGGATCTTGAACCAGCGACAATGAAAGAATGGCGATATATTTCTAAGTCAGGATGGTGTGTGACTTGAAGGGGAACTTGCATGTGGTGGTGTTCCCATGCGCCTGCTGCCCTTGTCCTTCTAGGTGGTAGAGGTCACGGGTTTGGGAGGTGCTGTCAAAGAAGCCTTGGCAAGTTGCTGCAGTGCCTCTTGAAGATGGTACACACTGCAGACACACTGCGCCGGTTGTGGAGGGAGTGAATGTTTAAGGTAGTGGATGGGGTGACAATCAAGTGGGCTGTTTTGTCCTGGATGGAGTCAAGCTTCTTGAGTATTGTTGGAGTTGCACTCATCCAGGCAAGTGGAGAGTATTCCATCACACTCCTGACTTGTGCCTTGTAGTTGGTGAAAAGGCTTTGGGGAGTCAGGAAGTGAGTCACTCGCCGAGAATACCCAGCCTCTGACCTGCTTTTGTAGCCACAGTCTTCATGTGGCTGGTCTAATGGTGACTCCAGGATGTTGGTGGGGCATTCGGCGATGGTGATGCTGTTGAATGTCAAGGGGCGGTAGTTAGATTCCAGCTTGGAGATAGTCATTGTCTGGCACTTGTGTGGTGCGAATGTTACTTGCCACTTATCAGCCCAAGCCTGAATGTTGTCCAGATCTTGCTGCATGTGGGCATGGACTGCTTCATTATCTGAGGACTTGCAAATAGGACACTCCTGCAGCGATGTCCTGGGGCTGAGATGATTAGCCTCCAACATCCACAACCATCTTCCTTTGTGCTAGATATGACACCAGCCAGTGGAGAGTTATGCCCCTGAATCCCATTGACTTCAATTTTACTGGGGCTCCTTGATGCTTCACTCGGTCAAATGCCGCCTTGATGTCAAGGGCAGTCATTCTCATCTCACCTCTGGAATTCAGCTCTTTTGTCCATATTTGGACCAAGACTGTAATGAGGTCTGGAGCCGAGTGGTTCTGGCGGAATACAAACAGGGCATCGATGTGCAGGTTATTGGTGAGTAAGTTTTGTTTGATAGCACTGTCAATGACACCTTCCATCACTTGATTGAGCGTAGGCAGATCATATGTTAATTCGCTGGATTGGATTTGTCCTGCTTTTTGTGGACAGGACATACCTGAGCCATTTTCCACTTTGTTGGGTAGATGCCAGTGTTGTAACTGTACTGGAATAGCTTGGCTAGAGGCACAGTTAGTTCTGGAGCACGAGTCTTCAGCACGACAGCCAGGTTGTTGCCAGGGCTCATAGCCTTTGCTTTATACAGTACGCTCAGCTGTTTCTTGATATCATGTCAAGTGAATTGAATTGGCTGAAAACTAGCTTCAGTGATGATTAGACCTCAGGAGAAGGCCGAGATGGATCATCCACTCGGCACTTCTGGCTGAAGATAGTTGCGAGTGCTTCAGCCTTGTCTCATGTGATGGGCTCCACCATCATTGAGGATGGGAATATTCATGGAGTCTCCTCCTCCCATTAGTTGTCCAATTATCCACCACCATTCACAACTGGATGTGGCAGGACTGCAGAGCTCTGATCTGATCCATTAATTGTGGGATTGCTCAGTCCTGTCGATATCATGCTGCTTCTGCTGTTTAGTATTTATGTAGTCCTGTGTTGTAGCTTCCCCAGGTTGGCACCTCATTTTTATGTACACCTGGTGCTGCTCCTGGTGTACTCTTCTATACTTCTCATTGAACCAGGGTTGGTTCCCTGGCTTGATGGTAATGGTAGAGTGAGGGATATGCCGGGCCATGAGGTTACAGATTGTGGTGCAATACAATTCTGCTGCTGCTGATGACCCACAGCACCTCATGGATTCCAAGTTTTGAGCTGCTAGATCTGTTCTGAATCTGTTCCATTTAGCACGGTGGTCGTGCCACACAACATGATGGAGGGTGTCCTCAGTGTGAAGATGGGACTTTGTCTCGACAAGGACTGTGCATCTGCGACAGGTAGATTGATGAGGACGAAGTCAAGTAGGTTTTTCCCTCGTGTTGGTTCTCTCACCGCTTGCCACAGGCCCAGTCTGGCAGCTACGTCCTTCAGGACTCGGCCAGCTCAGTCAGTCGTGGTGCTACCGAGCCACTCTTGGTGATGGACATTGAAGTCCCCCACCCAGAGTACATCCTGTGCCCTTGCTACCTTCAACACTTGTTCAAAGTGGTGTTCAACATGGAGGAGTACTGATTCATCAGCTGAGGGAGGGCGGTAGATGGTAATCAGCAGGAGATTTCCCTGCTCATGTTTGACCTGATGCCATGAGACTTCATGGGGTCATAAGAACATAAGAACATAAGAATTAGGAACAGGAGTAGGCCATCTAGCCCCTCGAGCCTGCTCCGCAATTCAAAAAGATCATGGCTGATCTGGCCGTGGACTCAGCTCCACTTACCCGCCCGCTCCCCATAACCCTTAATTCCCTTATTGGTTAAAAGTCTATCTATCTGTGATTTGAATACATTCAATGAGCTAGCTTCAACTGCTTCCTTGGGCAGAGAATTGCACAGATTCCCAACCCTCTGGGAGAAGAAATTCCTTCCCAACTCAGTTTTAAATTGGCTCCCCCGTATTTTGAGGCTGTGCCCCCTAGTTCTAGTCTCCCCGACTAGTGGAAACAACCTCTCTGCCTCTATCTTGTCTATCCCTTTCATTATTTTGAATATTTCTATAAGATCACTCCTCATCCTTCTGAACTCCAACGAGTAAAGACCCAGTCTACTCAATCTATCATCATAAGGTAACCCCCTCATCTCCGGAATCAGCCTAGTGAATCGTCTCTGTACCCCCTCCAAGGCTAGTATATCCTTCCTTAAGTAAGGTGACCAAAACTGCACGCAGTACTCCAGGTGCGGCCTCACCAATACCCTGTACAGTTGCAGCAGGACCTCCCTGCTTTTGTACTCCATCCCTCTCGCAATGAAGGCCAACATTCCATTCGCCTTCCTGATTACCTGCTGCACCTGCAAACTAACTTTTTGGGATTCATGCACAAGGACCCCCAGGTCCCTCTGCACCGCAGCATCTTGTAATTTCTCCCCATTCAAATAATATTCCCTTTTACTGTTTTTTTTTCCAAGGTGGATGACCTCACATTTTCCGACATTGTATTCCATCTGCCAAACCTTAGCCCATTCGCTTAACCTATCTAAATCTCTTTGCAGCCTCTCTGTGTCCTCTACACAACCCGCTTTCCCAATAATCTTTGTGCCATCTGCAAATTTTGTTACACTACACTCTGTCCCCTCTTCCAGGTCATCTATGTATATTGTAAACAGTTGTGGTCCCAGCACCGATCCCTGTGGCACACCACTAACCACCGATTTCCAACCCGAAAAGGACCCATTTATCCAGACTCTCTGCTTTCTGTTAGCCAGACAATTCTCTATCCATGCTAATGCATTTCCTCTGACTCCGCGTACCTTTATCTTCTGCAGTAACCTTTTGTGTGGCACCTTATCGAATGCCTTTTAAAAATCTAAATACACCACATCCATCGGTACACCTCTATCCACCATGCTCGTTATATCCTCAAAGAATTCCAGTAAATTAGTTAAACATGATTTCCCCTTCATGAATCTATGTTGCGTCTGCTTGATTACACTATTCCTATCCAGATGTCCCGCTATTTCTTCCTTAATGATAGCTTCAAGCATTTTCCCCACTACAGATGTTAAACTAACCAGCCTATAGTTACCTGCCTTTTGTTTGCCCCATCTCTTTTAATACCCTGGGATGCATTTCATCAGGACCAGGGGACTTGTCTACCTTGAGTCCCATTAGCCTGTCCAGCACTACCCCCCTAGTGATAGTGATTGTCTCAAGGTCCTCCCTTCCCACATTCCTGTGACCAGCAATTTTTGGCATGGTTTTTGTGTCTTCCACTGTGAAGACCGAAGCAAAATAATTGTTTAAGGTCTCAGCCATTTCCACATTTCCCATTATTAAATCCCCCTTCTCATCTTCTAAGGGACCAACATTTGCTTTAGTCACTCTCTTCCGTTTTATATATCGGTAAAAGCTTTTACTATCTGTTTTTATGTTTTGTGCAAGTTTACTTTCGTAATCTATCTTTCCTTTCTTTATTGCTTTCTTAGTCATTCTTTGCTGTCGTTTAAAATTTTCCCAATCTTCTAGTTTCCCACTAACCTTGGCCACCTTATACGCATTGGTTTTTAATTTGATACTCTCCTTTATTTCCTTGGTTATCCACGGCTGGTTATCCCTTTTCTTACCGCCCTTTTTTTCTGGAATATATTTTTGTTGAGCACTATGAAAGAGCTTCTTAAAAGTCCTCCACTGTTACTCAATTGTGCCACCGTTTAGTCTGTGTTCCCAGTCTACTTTAGCCAACTCTGCCCTCATCCCACTGTAGTCCCCTTTGTTTAAACATAGTACGCTCGTTTGAGACACTACTTCCTCACCCTCACTCTGTATTACAAATTCAACCATACTGTGATCACTCATTCCGAGAGGATCTTTTACTAGGAGATCGTTTATTATTCCTGTCTCATTACACAGGACCAGATCTAGGATAGCTTGCTCCCTTGTAGGTTCTGTAACATACTGTTCTAAGAAACAATCCCGTATGCATTCTATGAATTCCTCCTCCAGGTACCCCGTGCGATTTGATTTGAATCAATGCTGAGGATTCCCAGGACCACTCATTCCCGACTGTATACCACTGTGCCGCCACCCCTGGTGGGTCTGTCCTGACCCACTGCGCGGAAGGCCCTGGCCTCCGGGCTAACTTGGAAGGATGCTCCTAGCCATTAGATAAGTACTTTGTCTTCCTGCCTTCCTGCGGCTGGCCTGTTTCCTGGTGCAGAGAGTTGTTTCACTTCCACTCCTTGTTTACCACAGCGACATGACCTGCCGCTGACCTTTCACCTCACTGTCCCCTGGGGGTCATTTCTACATCGGCACGCAGTCCAACTCCATCAGTTGCTGTGGGCCCATTGGATTAAAATTACATCCCCCCCCCCCCCCCCCGCCTACATATGGTGACCTTATCTGTACAGTCAGTGTTGTTAGTTACTAGTTTACAACAGCAGGCCCTGCCCTTGCAGATTAGCATGTCCCAGTGTCGCCAATCAGACTCATAGTCAGTGGTGTTAGTCATAGGAAGAAAAGGAGACCATTCAGCCCCTCGAGCCTGTTCCACATTCTATTAGATCATGGCTGGTTTGTACATCAACTTCATTTACCCTGGTTACAAACAACAACCTTCTAACCACAAATGGCAGCAATTGATCCCTGCTATTGTGTCTGAAGTATAGATGTCCAGATTGGGCTACATTGAGATATTTACCTAATTAACCTGAGCCTATGTCAGCGTTTGACTTTGTACTGGCTCCAGTAAGAATTTGCAGTAGTCCACACTTTTTTTAAAGGTCCAGTTTCCAAATAACTTTGCAGCGATATTAATGACATTGTTTGCCTCACTGCATCAGTCCCACACTGGTGCTCAGTGTCACACATAAACTCTTCCCCAATATGTTGATGATTCCTTTTCAAGGAGAACTGTGTGCAGGAAATTAAAAAAATAACATTGCTGTCAGCACGATTGATCATTTTCCACGTATAAATATAAACCAATTTATTTTCAGCTCATTCTGCAGAGTTGGCAAGGGTGGCACAGAGCAATTAGAAACACTGCAGCAATTCTCTTGACTGAAAGATCTTGTTACCAGGCCTGCATCATCTGTATATTCGCTGGCTCAGTGGAGAAAGGCACTGCGGGGAGAGACCTGTTCGTCTGTGACCCTGCATTCACAGTGAGGGGAGTGAGTTAGCGCAGCTTACTGACAGGGGTATCAGAAAGTGAAGACTTGTGTAAAGAAGTTCATCTGACATGTACACTGCAGAACTTATTATGTCCTTTCACACTGCAACCGTTCTGTGTAATGATAGTTTTACACACTCCGTGTCCTGTGCTTTTCTCCTCCCTGCGTCTCTCTTGAAGGAGTTGAGGGATATTTCTATGGGCCCCAGCTGACCTCTTGGACCTCGCCCAAATGGCACCTCTTCACACGTGATCCCAGGCGGTTAGTGTCCGCAGCTATTCAACTCAGTGTGGCTTCACAGCTCAACCCTATCCTCTTCTCACCCAACAAACACACAAAGCACTTCTCAACATACCCAAGCCCCCTCTGATCTGGATTTTCTTTTTAATATTCTCGAGATATGGACGCTGCTGGGAAGGCCAGCATTTATTGTCCATCCTTGCAGTCCATGTGGTGAAGGTGCTCCCACATTGCTACTAGGTCAGGGGTTCCAGGATTTTGACCCAGTAACAATGAAGGAATGGTGATTATATGCCCTAGTCGGGATGGTGTGTGACTTGGAGGAGACGGTGTTCCTATGCACCTACTTCCCTTGTCCTTCTAGGTGGTGGAGGTCATGGGTATAGGATTGAGCGCCATAGAAAGATAGGATCAAGAGGAGGCCATTCATCCCCTTGAGCCTGTTCTGCCATTCAATTAAATTATTACCATAATACTATGGCTCAGTTGTAGCACTCTCACCTCTGAGTCAGAAGGTTGTGGGTTCAAGTCCCACTCCAGAGACTTGAGCATCGAATCTAGGCTGACACTCCCAGTGCAGTACTGAGGGAGTGCTGCACTGTCGGAGGTGCCGTCTTTTGGATGAGATGTTAAACCGAGGCCCTGTTTTCTCTCTCAGGCAGATGTAAAATATCCCATGGCACTATTTCGAAGAGCAAGGGAGTTATCCCCGGTGTCCTGGCCAATATTTATCCCTCAATCAACTTGGTTGATTATCTGGTCATTATCACATTGGAGCTTGCTGTGCACAATTGGTTGCCATGTTTCCAACATTGCAACAGTGACTACACTCCAAACAGCACTTAATTGGCTGTAAAGTGCTTTGGGAGATCCTGAGGTTGTGAAAGGCACTATATAAATGCAAGTCTTTTTTCTTGTCTTGTTATCTAACAATAACTATTGTTCTCAGTCTTGAAAATTTCTGTTGACCCAGCATCCACCGCCTTTTGGGTTAGAGAGTTCCAGATTTCCACTACCTTTCATGTGAAGAAGTGCTTCTTGATTTCATTCCTGAGCGGCCTAGCTCTAATTCTAAGATTATGTTCCACTGACTCCCCTACCAGAGGAAGTAGTTCCTCTATATCTACCCTAACAAATCCTTTTAACATGTTGAACATCTCCATCAGATCACTCTTCAACCTTATAAACTCAAGGAATACAAGCCAGGTTTATGCAATCTGTTTCCAAAATGCCACCTTTGAAGCTTCAGTATCAATCTGCGTTGCATTCCCTCTTAGGCCAATATATCCTTCCTGAGGTTCAGTGCCCAAAACTGAACACAGTACTTTAGACCACCCAAAGCCATTTCATGTTGGACCCTAACAGCCGGAGGATAGAGAAGACTCGTGGAGTCGGGTTCTTGCTGGATTTGAACCTAGCTTCCAGTGGCAGAAGGCTAGTCTGCTAGATTGTCCAGAAGATTGTCCTCCCTTCCTAAAGGCAGGATCTCTCAGCTCTTTCGGGTCTCAACAAAAGCGATCATTTGATACATAGGAATGGGAGTCGTCCATTCAGCCGCTCGAGCCTGTTCAGCCATTCAATTAGATCATGGCTGATCTGCATCTTAACTCCATCTTAACACAAGAGATTGGTGTGCAAAATCAAAGCGCATGGTATTGGGGGTAATGTACTGATGTGGATAGAGAACTGGTTGGCAGACAGGAAGCAGAGAGTCGGGATAAACGGGTCCTTTTCAGAATGGCAGGCAGTGACTAGTGGAGTGCCGCAGGGCTCAGTGCTGGGACCCCAGCTCTTTACAATACACATTAACGATTTAGATGAAGGAATTGAGTGTAATATCTCCAAGTTTGCGGATGACACTAAACTGGGTGGCGGTGTGAGCTGTGAGGAGGATGCTAAGAGGTTGCAGGGTGACTTGGACAGGTTAGGAGAGTGGGCAAATGCATGGCAGATGCAGTATAATGTGGATAAATGTGAGGTTATCCAATTTGGGGCAAAAACATGAAGGCAGAATATTATCTGAATGGCGGCAGATTAGGAAAAGGGGAGGTGCAACGAGATCTGGGTGTCATGGTTCATCAGTCACTGAAAGTGGGCATGCAGGTACAGCAGGTGGTGAAGAAGGTAAATGGTATGTTGACCTTCATAGCTAGGGGATTTGAATATAGGAGCAGGGAGGTCTTACTGCAGTTGTACAGGGCCTTAGTGAGGCCTCACCTGGAATATTGTGTTCAGTTTTGGTCTCCTAATCTGAGGAAGGACGTTCTTGCTATTGAGGGAGTGCAGCAAAGGTTCACCAGAATAATTCCTGGGATGGCTGAACTGTCATATGAGGAGAGACGGGATCAACTGGACCTTTATTCACTGGAGTTTAGAAGGATGAGAGGGGATCTCATAGAAACGTATAAGATTCTGACGGGACTGGACAGGTTCGATGCGGGAAGAATGTTCCAGATGTTGGGGAAGTCCAGAACCAGGGGACATAGTCTTAGGATAAGGGATAGGCCATTTAGGACTGAGATGAGGAGAAACTTCTTCATTCAAAGAGTTGTTAACCTGTGGAACTCCCTGCCGCAGAAAGTTGTTGATGCCAGTTCATTGGATATATTCAAGAGGGAGTTAGATATGGCTAATGGGATTAAGAGGTATGGAGAGAAAGCAGGAAATGGGTACTGAAGGAATGATCAACAATGATCTTATTGAATGGTGGTGCAGGCTCGAAGGGCTGAATGGCCTACTCCTGCACCTATTTTCTATGTTTCTATATTTCTATCTACCCGCCTTGGTTCCATGACCCTTGTCTAACAAAAATCTAGCAATCTCAGTTTTGAAATTTTCATTTGACCTCCAGCAGCCATGGTTTTTTTGGAGAGAGAGTTCCAGATTTCCCCATCTCTTTGTGTAAAGAAGTGCTTCCTGATTTTAACCTGAATGGCCTGGCTCTAATTTTAGGGTTATGCCCCTTGTTCTGGATTCTCCCACCAGAGGAAATAGTTTCTCTCCATCTACCCTATCAAATCCTTCAATCATAGTAAACATCTCTATTAGGTCACCCTTTAATCTTCTAAACTCAAGGAAATACAAGCCTAGTCTTTGCAATCTATCTTCATAATTTAACCTTTTTAGCCACGGATTGAAATGTTTTCAGTAATCCATCCTCAGGGACCAGGAACTTCTTAAACAGTATTGTGGGAAGGTGCACTGGGATTTACTGTAAACATAGGGGTAAAGTATCTACATAACAGGGGTGCCATCTTCTTGGTCTGTTGGCCAAACACTGAATGCAGTGACAAATCATGCAGAAATGTATGTTGTCAGTACATTGCATCGCAGTGAACTTGATACTGTGCTTGTCTGGATAGTCTCACACCTTGATTATCTGCCCAGTCACTCTATAAGTAACCTGTAGGAGAAAAGATTTGGAGTGGAGGATGGGGTCAATTTGGGAGGGAAAGTTGTGTCAATAAATGAGAAGTGAATGCTGCCTAGTAGATGGGATTCCCAAGGAGTGTTCTGATCTAAGGTTACAGGACCTGTCCCTAAACCCGGGAATTCCCTCCCTAAACCTTGCTGCCTTTTCTCTCCTTTAAAACGCTCCATAAAAACGACCTCGTTGACAAAGATTTTGGTTACCTGTCCTAATATGTGACTCATATCAAATTTGTTTGTTAATGCTACAAGAACAACAACTTGTATTTATCATCATCACAGGCAGTCCCACGAATGAGAATGACTTGCTTCTACACCAAAAGGGATGAGTTCACAGATGTTTCAATGCTATATAGCGCCTTTAGCATTATGAAACGTCCGAAGATGCTTCACAGGAGTATTATGAGACAAAAAAAAATTTACACCAAGCTACATAAGGAGAAATTAGGGCAGGTGACCAAAAGCTTGGTCAAAGAGGTATGTTTTAAGGAGTGCCTTGCAGGCAGAAAGAGTAGGCCATTCACTCATGGTTGAGCGATTATAATCAGGGATGCTGAAGAGGGCAGAATTTGAGGAGTGCAGATATCTGGCGGGGGGGGGGGGCGCGGCGGGGAGGGGTGCGGGTTGTGGGTTGTGGGGCTGGAGGAGATTACAGAGATAGGGAGGGGCGAGGCCATGGAGGGATTTGAAAACCAGGATGAGAATTTTGAAATCGAGGTGTTGCTTAACCTAGAGCCAATGCAGGTCAGCGAGCACAGGGGCGATGGGTGAGCCGGACTTGGTGCGAGTTAGGATACGGGCAGAGGCAGCCGAGTTTTGAATCACCACTACTGTGAAGCGCCTTGGGACGTTTTACTACATTAAAGGCGCTATATAAATGTAAGTTGCTGTTGTCTCCGCTCAGTTTTGCCGCAATGTTGCATGTCTGCATCTGTCAATTCCAGATGGCTGGGCCGACAGTGTTGCTGTGCTTTAGTTTTCTCTCCTTCCCTTACCTGCTGGCTTTAGATTACAGTCAGTCGCCTGATTGCAATCGGATTATTCATTATCCCTGACAGGCACGCCGCAGATCAGGTTGTCCCAGGCTTCAGTAATGGATTCACAAAAGGTCTGAGTTTACCCTGATTTCCCAGTGTGCTGCAGCATGAAATTTTAGACCACCATTCTTCCCAGCCCGCTGTCTCTCGGTGTCCAGAGTCTGACACATTGATGAATGTGGCACAGAGCTGGGTGTAATTTTACACACTGAACAATGAACAGCAGCTTGAGAAAAAGCCCATTAATTGCAGCTCAAAGATTTGATGAGAATTTGCGTAAATTCTTAGCAGTCAAACACTTGGGCTGTTCGGTGGTAAGTCGCCGTCTTTTGGATGAGACGTTAAACTGAGGCCCGTCTGCTCTCTCAGGTGGACAAAGATCCCATGGCACTGTTCAAAGAAGAGCAGGGGAATTAGCCACGGTGTGCTGGACATCTGGTCATTTCTCTCATTGGTGTTTGTGGGACCTTGCTGTGCTTCAATTAGCTGCTGCCTTTCCTACAATAGCATTTATAATGCGTGTTTCACAACCTCAGGACATCCTAAAGCGCTTTACAGTCAATGAAGTACTTTTTATGTAAGTGTAGTCACTATTGAAATGTAAGAAACGCAGCAGCCAATTTACACTCAGCAAGCTCCCACAAACAGCAATGTGTTAACCCAATAATCTGTTTTAATGATGTTGGTTGAAGGATAAATATTGACCAGGACTCTGTGTGAGTCGTCAAATGGAGGTTTACTTCGGCAGTGAATTCAGGTGAGCCCCGTGAGTCTACAAACGCTGTCACATACAGTGCTGGGAGCACTGTTTATACACCTGCCACGTTTTATATTCAAAAATAAACCCGTGCACACGTGGAGTGCGGTTTTTAGCTCTGCGTCTGTGGCATTACACCGGTGTCACAGCTCATCTTATTTATAATCTCTGTGTGATCGGGCTGCAGAATTAGTGTACAAGCAGCGAAACCTGGCTGGGGACAAGTCGTTGTGATCGAAGCGCAAAACGAGCACAGCGCTTAAAGGGCTGAAGGGTGATAGTGAAGGAAGGGAAAGTGAGCCAGGCGTCCTCACTGCAGGAGAATATACGTGTGACATTGGTTGAGGACAGGGTCAGCCTCAGCTGCGATACTTTCCGCAGTCGAATAGGCTGCCAACGCTTATTGCCGAAAGTTCACAAATGAAGGACGGTCCCCTTGGGCAAGGTGCGAGGGGGATGGTGGGTTGTACCAGAGTCAGCATCTTCAGGAAGGGAGGGGACAAAACTGGCCCGAAACAGCGAGAATGCCAGGTTGCCGGGAAACCATAGGGTTCCGTGACATTCCAAATCATTATGGGATGGAAGCTCGATCTACTGATGAAGTCTGCATAGTCCCAGTGTGTGTGTGGTGTTTGCACGGTCACTCCACATTTGATTGCTGCATAGTCTCTCTGCTGTCACTTCAAGTGCATTCCACCCGTGGAAATACGCTTTGATTTGATGCAAACCAATACTGTGTGTATGGAGTGACCTCTGCACTGAGCATCTCGAAGGGTAACACAATTTCTCCGTCTTTATTGCTGATGTGAGGATAATTTTTTCTGTAACGGTTTTTTTTTTCCAGCTCCTTTTTTTCTTCAAACTGTGAGGTTTTCAGTTGTGCGTCATCTATCTGAGGTGGTAACTCATTACCGAGACCGTTAGTTAACAGGGTGAGAAGCGACAGGCTGCTCGCCGATGGCCTCTCTCTCACTCGGCTGACACTCCAGTGCAGTACTGAGTCGCTCCACTGTTGGAGGTACCGTCCTTCCAACAGTGCAGCGCTCCCTCAGTACTGCACTGAGGTGGATGTAAAAGATCCCATGGCACTGTTGGAAGAAGAGCAGGGGGGTTGTTCGGGCCAAGGTTCCCCCTGAGGTGCTGGGCCGTCCCACGCAAGCCGCCCACCAGCCGCGGGAAAAGATACCGCGCATGCGCGGACATGCAGCAAATTTAAAGGGACTGTGCACCAAAACAAAATTAAAGGGAATATTGCTTCCCGGTGTCCTGGGCCAATGTTTATTCCTCAACCAACTAAAACTGTCCATTTATCTCATTGCTGTTTGTGGGAGCTTGCTGTGCACAATTTGTCTGACGCGTTTCCCACATTGCAACAGTGAACAAAAGTACTTCATTAGCTATAAAGCGCTTTGAGACGTCCTGTAGTTGTGAAAGGCGCAAGATAAATGCAGGTCTTTCTTTTCCCATTGTCTCTCAGTCTCCCTTTCTCTGCCTTGTGCAGCAGACCTGAAGATGCTTTGTAGAGGTGGACACCCTGAGCACCAGCAACTGTGACAGAGGTACCGCCTGTTCACCACAGTCTCCCAGACACGCCCTACTCGGTGAATAGCTTCTGTTCAGTGCGTCTGCATGTTGAGGAATGCGGACGGAGCACTCTGCAAGTTGGCAGCATGTTCCGAATTACAAAGGTTATCGTCAGCTGGAATGCCTGGATTGTAAGCCAGAAATCCTTGCGCGTACACGCGGGCATGTCGGATGGTGGTATCTGGCAAGAAGTTTTTTTTAATTTTGGTTTCGTAAACAGGTGCATTTTTTCAGTCTACTTTTAAATTCCAGGTTTGACGAGTCAGACAGGTTTCAAGATTGGCGAAGGCACCACTTCGCTCAGCTTTTCCTCAAACCTGGACTACCGCCTACAGGCATAGACAGCCCTCGGTACCTCACCTGAATGTCGGCAGGCTATCCCACCCCTGGGAGCATCAGAGTCAAGTCCAAACCTGGTCCAGCCCAGTGACCACACACTTTCCATCAGGAGTGGCAATGCCGGCTGATATACTCCCTAACAATGGGGTGATTGTAGTGGCCCAAGCAAAGAGCAAGTTCTGATAACAACAACAACCTGCATTTATATAGCACCTTTAACATAGTAAAATGTCCCAAGGTGCTTCACAGGAGCGATTATCAAACAAAATTTGACACAGAGCAACATAAAATTAGGGCAGGTGACCAAAAGCTTGGTCAAAGAGGTAAGTTTTAAGGAGCGTCTTAAACGAGGAGAGACCAACAGGTTTGGGAAAGGAATTCCAGAGCTTAGGGCCTAGGTAGCTGAAGGCACGACTGCCAATGCTGGAGCAGTTAAACTCTGTGATATGCAAGAGGCTAGAATTGGAGGAGCGCAGAGCTCTCGGAGGGTTGTAGGGCTGGAGGAGATTACTGAGATAGGGAGGGGGCAAGGCCATCGAGGGATTTGAAAACAAGGATGTGACAGGCATGGCATAGGCCAGGAATTGAAATTAGGATCTGTCTGGCCCAGTGCTAAATTGGACAGTGATTTGGCCCAGCGGGGCTTCAGGGAAGCAACCAATGGATCTTACTGCGTTACGTTAGTAACAGGCATGAAGGGCCGAATGGCCTCCTACTGTGCTGTAAAGAAAGAAAAGAAAGATTGTCTGTTTCTATAGCACCTTTCACAACCTCAGGACATCCCAAAGTACTTTACAGCCAAAGAAGTACTTTTAAAATGTGGTCACTGTTGTCTTCGTCTTAGGCAGTCCCTTGAGGATGACTTGCTTCCACCAAAAAGGGATGAGTTCACAAGGACCTGATATTCCAGGTTCCGAACTACATGTTGAAGGGTGGAAGATGCCTGTGGGTGGATTTTTTTAACGTGTGGTGGCTGTTGCACACCAGCCACCACACGGGCTTGACAGAGCTAGGTTTTGGTCCAGTGGCAAGGATTAACCAAGATGACGGGAGACCAGCTCTGCTGCACAGACCGAGTGCACACACATATCGCAGTGTGGGCTAGCCCTTGCTGCCCCTGGGTCCTCGACTCTTCTGGGCTCCGAACTCACGCCTCCCTATCTCACTGTTGTAATGTAGGAATCACTGTACAATCTTGCTGGCATTTTGACATTTTCAAGACTGAGATGGATCGATTTTTGTTCGGTAATAGTATTGAGGCATATGGAACAAAGGTGGGTAGATGAAGTTGAGGTACAGCTCAGCCATGACCTCATTAAATGGTCAAACAGACTCAAGGGGCTGAATGGCCTACTCCTGTTCCTATGCTCTGCAGAATTGATAGAGCTATGTCACCTAAGTGTCATTTCAGATCCCTGGATTCTAACCAACCCAGCAGCTAAACTGTTACAACATGCCGAGCTGTTCCTCCTACAACCACAACAGCTGGCTATCACATCTTGTTCAACAACTAGTCCTGTCACTGGGAGCCCGTTGTACTTGCCCTGGGAGTGTTTGATTGGACAGTGAAGAGGGAGCTTTACTCTGTATCTACCCCATGCTGGACATGTCATCCGCATGGATGAGTCAAGGATCCCTCGTCAGCTTCTTCACGGCGAGCTCTGTGAAGGTCAAAGACACCAGGGGCGCCCCCGCAAGCGCTACAAAGATTGCATCAAGGCTAACCTCCAGTACTGTGGCATCCGACCAAAGGACCTCGAGAATACAGCAGCTAATAAAATCCAGTGGCGAACCCTCACGAGGACTGCCTGCCAGACCTTCGAAGAAAGCCGATGTCAATGCCTGCGGGACACTAGAGATAGACAACATCAGATGGCAGTACTGTCAGCATCGGGCATATCGAACTTCCCTTGTCCGACGTGCAAGAGACTATGTGCACCCAGAATTGGCCTATATAGCCATTTGAAGACACATGCCATTGGTGATTAGCACATCAACGTCTTTGTTGGATACGACAGACTACCTACCACCCCGTGCTGTATCTGCCCTGGGAGTGTTTGATGGGAAACTGTAGAGGGAGCTTTCCTCTGTGCCTAATCCGTACTCTACCTGCCCTGGGATTGTTTGATGGGACAGTGTAGAGGGAGCTTTACTCTGTATTTAACCCATGCTGTACCTGCCCTGGGAGTGTTTGATGGGACAGTGTAGAGGGAGCTTTACTCTGTATCTAACCCGTGCTGTACCTGCCCTGGGAGTGTTTGATGGGACAGTGTAGAGGGAGCTTTACCCTGTATCTAACCCGTGCTGTACCTGCCCTGGGAGTGTTTGATGGGACAATGTAGAGGGAGCTTTACTCTGTATTTAACCCGTGCTGTACCTGCCCTGGGAGTGTTTGATGGGACAGTGTAGAGGGAGCTTTACTCTGTATCTAACCCGTGCTGTACCTGCCCTGGGAGTGTTTGATGGGACAGTGTAGAGGGAGCTTTACTCTGTATCTAACCCGTGCTGTACCTGCCCTGGGAGTGTTTGATGGGACAGTGTAGAGGGAGCTTTACCCTGTATCTAACCCGTGCTGTACCTGCCCTGGGAGTGTTTGATGGGATAGTGATTGTCTGAAATGGAAAGCACTGCGATCTTCACCTTGATGAGCACAACACTTGTCAAAAGAAAAATAATATGACATTATTTGTGGAGGCCCCTCCTCCTCTACAGAGGCATTTCGCCCTGTTACACAAGCCATGTGAAAGTGGTTCATGCAGTTAGTTTGAAATCACCTGTTCACCTGATGAACAAAAATAACCTTTACACCCATCAGGGAGCAGGGGATTCCCTACTCAGTCTGATGATGCATCGATACTGACTGCCTTTAATGGGTGAGGTTGCTGTGAGCACTCTTCGTGAATCTCTGCTGTGATTCTGGCCTGATTGATCATCGTACAAATGGGTTTGTGAAATCGGAGCAGAAAATTCTGCAAATACTCGCAGGTCAGTCAGTGCCTGAAAGTGGAAACTGGGTGATTTTTGGGTGGAAACCTTTTGTTAGTTTCAATTACCTTGGAGTGTTTGGTGGGACAGCGTAGACGGAGCTTTACTCTGTATCTAACCTGTGCTGTATCTGCTCTGGGAATGTTTGATGGGACAGTATAGACGGAGCTTTACTCTGTATCAACCCCGTGCTGTATCTGCCCTGGGAATGTTTGATGGGACAGTGTAGAGGGAGCTTTACTCTGTATTTAACCCGTGCTGGGAATGTTAGATGCTGATATGAGTGATTGAAATGGAATGTGTTTCATACGCTGCACTAACCTGCCTCACCTATAGAACAAAAATCATAGAAGAATAATTTTTTTTTAAAGTGAATGCCTCTCAGTTAAATCCTTAATGACCAACTGAAAAAAATGTCTGGTTAGAAACAGGATTAATGCTCTCGGGATACGGACAGACAGAGATAATTGAAGATTCCACAAGTGATGGTGCGCTCTGTGCTCTGTGAGAGGTGGCAGAGCAGGGTTTAAGACGTGGAATGTGTAGAGTTAGAAGGTTATTTTGCTGTTACCTTGAGGGTCAGGTAGAAAATTTGAGATGCTTCCCTCTTGGAGTTAAATAAACTGGGTAGTATCTATGAAAAGGTAGATTGGATACTGGGTATGGGGAGTGTCTGTGAAGGATTAGCATCTGTTCCCTGCCTCCTTACGCTCTTTATAAACTGCATTAACAATTACATTTAGCTCAGGAATGTGTAGAGTTTACCCGATATACAGGCTATTCCGAATTATTCCAAACCATTCTCCGTGCCAAGAAATTCGAATTAAGCAATGTAAATAACACAACAAATTGGGAATTTAGTGCTAGAAAACTGCTGAGATAATTTAAATTAAGAGGAGTAAACTGCACTGGATAATTGGTCCAAATCCGTTCTCAGCAAAACGGCCCACTTCACCAAGTCATTCAATGAACGTTAGTGAAGCAAATACATTCGATACCACTAGTGTGCAGTTGTAGCAGGACTCGTGGTTTTAAACATTTCAGAAATAAGTCATGTATTAACAAGCCAACTTTGGCAGAATGCTCCAGGCAGAAACATAAGCAGCTTTAACCTTCAGGGTTTGCTTTGGTGGTTAGTGATATCACTGGTCGGTACACAAACAAACACCTGGGGCAGGTACAGCAGCAACTGTCCATTCACAGGAACAGGAGGCCATTCTGCCCCTTGGGCCTGTTTTGCATTCAATCAGATTACGGTTGATCTGTACCTCAGCTCCATTTTCCCACCGCTCCCTAACAAAAATCTATCGGTCTCAGTCTTCAACAAGGTTCCCTATAAGCTGCGCGGCCGTGCTCTACAGCTCCCGCGCAGCCGGCTCATCGACTTTTAAATAGGAATAACCGTGCATGCGTGGTATTTTGAATGGACCGCGCAGCCCCTTAAAGGAGCCCCGCACCCAAAAATATAATTAAAGGGAACGTTGGTCTTGAAAGCTCAATTGTCCCAGCATCCACAGCCTGTTTGTGGGAGAGAGTTTTAGATTTCTTTATATGAAAAAGTGCTTCCTGATTTCACTCCAGATTGGTCTAGTTGTAATTCAAAGATTATGTTCACTCGTTCTGGATTCCCCACCAGAGAAAATAGTTTCTCGGTATCGACCCTATTAAATCCTTTTTGCTTTTAAACACCTCGATCAGATCGCCCCTCAATCTCCTGTTCTCAAGGGAATACAAGCCAAGTTTATACAACCCTTTTAGCCCCGGTATCATTCTGGTGAATCAGTGCTGCACCCACTCTAAGGCCAATATATCCTCCCTAAGATGTGATGCCCAGAACTGAATGCAGTGCTCGAGATGGGGTCTAACCAGAGCTCTGTACAACTGAAGAATAAATTCCCCCTCTTTATATTCCAGCCCCTTGAGATAAAGGCCAGCACTCCATTAGTGTTTGTGATTACAGGCTTTTAATGATTGTGTACTTGAGCTCTGAAATCTCTTTTCTCCTTGAAAGTTCCTAGTTTTTTACCATTTTAAAAATACTTTGATTTATCTTTCTTGTGTTCAAAGTAGATGTCCTCACACTTGCCCACATTGAATTCCGTCTGATTAAAGGTGCCTGGTCACATGCTAATTGGAGACAGTGTGACTCATAGCCTTTCCCGCTCCAAAACTGGATGGTGTCCAGACCTCTAAATCAAAATTGCGTTGGACTATATACTCACCTGTGCCATCACTAGGGGTGGCAATCCTCCCAGTGTGTCCTCGAGTCTCTGAGAGGTCAAAATGAAAATGACACTGCTGCGAGCAACCCGGGAAAAAAATCATCGGGGCATAAAATATTGGAGATGGGGCAAAAGGTGTTGTTTGTTTGACTGGCAGTCAAGAATCATCCAATCAGGTCACAAAGAGTTTATCTCTGTTCCAATTGGTGTGGGAAGGCAGAGTGGCACGAGGATGGACTTGCCTGGCGACCAATGGCGGGAGCATAGGGGCAGGGTGGGTAGAGGTGAGAGACCATGTGATGGATTATCCTGGAATGTGTCCAACCAGAGTTGGCAACCCCAGTCAACACCATCTGCATCAGCTCATTGGCTGCTGAAACCCTCATCCATGCCTTTGTTACCTCTACACTTAATCATTCCAACTCACCCTTGGCCGGCCTCCCACATTCTACCCTACATAAACTTTAGGTCATCCAAAGCTCTGCTGCCCGTATCCTAACTTGCACCAAGTCCCATTCACCCATCACCCTGTGTTCGCTGACCTACATTGGGTCCCGATTAAGCAACGGCTCAATTTCAAAATTCTCATCCTTGGTTTCTAATTCCACCATGGTCTTGCCCCTCCCTATCTGTAACCTCCTCCAGCCCTACAACCCTCCGAGATATATGCGGTCCTCTAATTCTGGCCTCTTGCGAACCCAGATTTTAATTGCTCTACCATTGGCGGCTGTGATTTCAGTTGACTAGGCCCTAAGCTCTGAAATTCCCTGCTTAACCCTCTCTGCCACTCTACTTCTCTTTCCTCTTTTAAGATACACTTTAAAACCTACCTCTTTGACTAAGCTTTTGGACTTCTGCCCTAATATCACTTTATATGGCTCAGTGTCAAATTTCTTTCGATAATGATCCTGTGAAGCACCTTGGGACGTTTTACTATGTTAAATGCACCAAATAAATACAATTTGTTGTTGTTTGATGTACCTGCAGACAGAAGGTGACCACATCAATCCAGCTGGTGAGCTCTCACCCTGGCAACAGGGTACATGGAGCAAATGGCGGTGGGGCCGGTATTAGAGACCAAGGCAGGCGGAGGGTCGTTTGTGGAAAGTGGCTGGGTGACTGTTGTGTATGTGATAACTGTTAGACTGAGTATTGTTTAACTCCAAGAGGTATGACCTTGGCTCTGCTTTATTAAGGGCCAAAGTGACTAATATACAAAATGGCTGGCCTTTTAAACTTGGGCTGCACACACATGCATGCAGCCCAATGGCCTCTAAAAGTGACGCCATCTAGTGGCTAGTGATCCCAAAAGTACACATATGACAATACCACCCTCGGAGATAGTAACACAGTCTTTTACAAATTGAGACAGTCTGGTGTTTTACGCTCCCGGGTTGACTGTCTCAGTTCAACTCCAGCCTTTGGTGAGTGTTCAGAGTCTGTTGTGACTGGTAGCGGGGTGGCTGACCTGGTGGGAGTGGCAATGGCCATGTCAGGGATTGAAAGTCCATTTTCATTGAACATGTCAGTGATTGAAAGTCCCGATTCACTGATGACCACTGAGTCCTCTGATGACTGGGGGTAGGTTGGTTGGTCGTCGATTGTCTCTTCCTCCGACTGTTCCGGTTCATCTGTGTGCCGCAGCTTTGTCTGATCCATATGTTTCCTGCATGTTTGCCCATTTTTGAGCTTAACAATAAATACTCTGTTGGCCTCCTTGGCCATGACAGTACCAGCGATCCACTTGGGACCCTGACCATAATTCAGAACATATACAGGATCATTTACAGAAATATCGCATGACACAGCTGCGTGATCGTGATACCCTTGCTAACTTTGTCTTCTATGTTCAACATGATTATTCAAGTCAGGGTGTACAAGAGATAGCTTGGTCTTAAGACCTCTCTTCATCATTAGTTCAGCAGACGATAAGCGTGTGTGGTCTTGTCCTGTAACTCAGCAATATGCATGACAGACGGGTCTGCAGTGACCCTTACTCACTTCATACTCTGCTTTATGATTTGGACAACACGTTGGATGCAGGTTTGAATGCTGCTGACCTTACATGTTTAATACCATTGAGTTTCATGAACTCTTGAAACTCCTGACTGGTGAAGCACGATCTGTTGTCGCTAACAACGATGTCAGGCAGACCATGTGTCGCGAACATGACACTGAGATTCTCAATGGTAGCTGTGGATGTGCTGGATGACATGATTATACACTCTATCCACTTCGAATATGCATCCACCACAACTAAAAACATCTTCCCCAGGAAGGGACCTGCAATGTCTATGTGGATCCTGGACCAAGGATTAGACGTCCACGACTACAGACTCAGCGGCGATTCCATTGGTGCTTTGCTGAGCTGCATGCAAGTGTTGCACTGATGCACGCATGATTCCAGCTCAGAGTCAATTCCCGGCCACCATTCATGAGACCTGGAGATGGCTTTCATCATTACAATGCCGGGATGTGTGCTACATAGCTCACGTACAAATTTCTCTCTCCCTTTCTTGGGCATAACAACATGATTGTCCCAAAGTATACAATCTGACTGAATAGACAGTTCATCTTTGCAACGAATGTAAGGTTTGGTCTCCTCGCACATTTGCTTAGGTATGGCAGACCAATCACCTTTGAGGATGCAACTCTTCACCCCCGATAAAATTGGGTCCTGGCTAGTCCAGGTCTTAACTTGTTGAGCCGTGACAGGGGTTCCTTCTCTCAAAAGCATCCATAACTAACAATAGGTCAGCCGGTTGTGGCGATTCTACCTCCGATGTGGGCAACGGCAGACGGCTCAAAGCATCGGCACAATTCTCGGTGCTAGGTCTATGGCGACTGACATAATCATAAGTGGATAATGTCAGCGCCCACCTCTGGATGCGGGATGAAGCATTGGTATTGATACCTTTGTTTCCAGAGAACAGTGAAATGAGCGGCTTGTGATCTGTCTCCAGTTCAAACCGAAGACCAAACAGGCACCGATGCATCTTTTTAACCCCATACACACAGGCTAGTGCTTCTTTCTCTACCATGCTGTAGGCTCTTTCCGCTTTGCTTCAAAAAGTTTGTCTATAAGCGACTGGTTGAAGTTTACCTGACTCATTAGCTTGTTGGAAGACGCAACTAATTCCATATGACGAAACATCACAGGCCAATAATAAAGGTTTACATGGGTCATAAAGTACCAGCAGCTTGTTAGAGCAAAACAGATTAGTGGTTTCTCAAAAGCTCTGTCTTGAGACGCACCCCACATCCAGTTGTCGCCTTTTCTTAGCAGCATGTGCAGTGGTTCTAATAAGGTGCTCAATTTAGGTAGGAAGTTACCGAAGTAGTTGAGTAGACCCAGGAACGAACGCAGCTCTGTCACATTTTGCGGCATGGGTGTATTCTTGTTGGCCTTGGTTTTCGCGTCATGGACCTGATGCCGTCAGCACCAATTTTCCTCCCCAGGAATTCGACCTCTGGTGCCATGAAGACACACTTCGAGCGTTTCAGTCTGAGTCCCACTTTGTCCAGACGAGGTTGTTCAGATGTACCTTGGAGTCACGACCTGTGATCAGGATGTCATCTTGGAACACGATGGTTCTGGGAACGGACTTCAGCAGACTCCCCATATTCCTCTAAAATATTGCTGCAGCCGGGCGAATTCCAAAAGTGCACCTGTGATAAATAAACAGTCCTTTATTAATATTAATGCATGTAAGTCTCTTCGACCAGCTCCTGTGTCATATTGGCCGACGTCAAGTCCAGTTTGGTGAACGACTTCCCCCAGCTAGCTTTGCAAACAAGTTATCAGCCTTCGGTAACGGGTACTGATCCTGTTTTGAAACTCTGTTGATCGTAGCCTTGTAGTCTCCACAGATTCTGACTGTGCCATCACTTTTCAGCACAGGAACAATGGGGCTGGTCCATTCATTAAATTCAACCAGTGGTATGATCCCTTCACGCTGGAGTCTGTCCAGTTCGATTTCGACCTTCTCCCTCATCATATACAGCACTGCCCGAGCTTTATGATGGACGGGTCTTGCATCCGAGTCCACGTGGATCTGCACCTTGGCTTCCGTGAAGTTACCGATGTCTGGTTCGAACAGTGAGGAGAACTTGCTCAGTACTTGGGCACATGTATCTTCGTCCGACGACAATGCCTTGATGTCGTTCCAATCGCATCTGATTTTTTCAAGCCAGTTCCTGCCGAACAGCATTGGACCATTGCCTGAGACAATCCATAGTGGTAACTCGTGAACCGCACCGTCATGCGACACTTTAATTGTGGCACTGCCAATCACCGTTATGAGTTCTTTGGTGTACGTGTGCAACGTGGCATTGACTGGAGTCAGCCTGGGCCTCACAGCCTTAGTATCCCACAGCTTGACGAATGCCCTCTGACTCATTATTGATTGACTCGCCCCCGTGTCCAGTTCCATCGATACCGACACTCCATTAAATTTCACACTGATCATCATTGGTTTGCTCTTAGTTAGGAACGAGTACAGTCCATACACTTCCTCCTCTGGTTTCTCGGATTGCGTATCCGGATCCACGCTAGTCTGACCATCATCCTCCACGTGGTGTGTCGCAGCATGCTTGCTCATCTGCGGACACTTGCACTGGAGATGCTCCACTCTCAGACAGCCTTTGCAACTATATTGCTTAAATCTGCACTGCTGGTGCCGGTGATTTCCCCCACAACGCTAACATGGAGAAATTGGATGCATTCCCGTTGGCGAACTTTGGGAAACCACAGGTTTTGCGTACGCAGTCGGGTAGGCCCTGCCATGTGCCGCTGTGCCGAACGCCGAATCGATCACATTTACAGTACTTGCCGAGTTTCGATTTTTCACTGATATCTGCTTTAGACTTCTATCCGTCGTCATGCATGACTGAGCGATCGTGATGGCCCTGTTCAAGTCCAACGTCTCCATCGGCAGTAATTTACACAGGATCACCTCGTGGTTGATGCCGATTACAAAGAAGACCCGCAGCATGTCTGCCAACACAGCCCCGAACTTACACGGTCCCGCTAGACGTCTCAGGTCGGCAAAGAATTCTGCCACATTCTGGTCCTCTGAGCGAACGTGCGTATAAAATCCGTATCTCGAGATGATGATGCCTTCGTCTGGCTTAACGTGGTCTGTACCAGTGTACACAATTCTTCATACGTATTCTCTGTTGGACTCACAGGCAGGAGTAGATTCTTTATCAGACCATAAATTTTTGGACCGCAAACCGTGAGGAACACTGCCCGGCGCCGATCTGTGTCGCCGACCTCCTCCATTTTGCTGAACACGAAGAACTGGCTCAAACAGCTCACAAAGTCTGCCCAATCTTCTCCTTCCACAAATCGCTTCAACAATCTAATTGTGCTCATTTTTGTATGCACAGGTTCTTGTTGCCTCGTCGCCAAATGTTGCGTATGCAATAACTGTGAGACTGAGTACTGTTTAACTCCAAGAGGTATGATCTTGGCTCTGCTTTATTAAGGCCCAAAGTGACTAATATACAAAATGGCTGGCCTTTTATACTTGGGCTGTACACATGTGTGTGCAGCCAATGGCCTCCAACAGTGACGCCGTCTAGTGGCTAGTGATCCCAAAAGTACACACATGACAGTGACGAAGGTTTTTGTCAGGACAAAAAGCCTTATGGTGTGACCTAGAAAGTGTGAATGATGTCATTGTGTCAGCTCTGCCCAGTTAACTTGGGAGACTCTGTGTCACCTTGCTTGGACTGTTCTTAAAGCCTTTGCGTTCTGCGTTTAATTTGCAGCTGCCATCGCAAAGGTTCGCTTCCACGCCCACCCAGTCGCTCAGTTGGTAAAGGCAGTGCATGAGATCAGATAACGTGTTGACAGGGTATTCAACCACAAGGGGCAGCACAGCTGAAACCCTATCTTGAACTATACAGACCAGAAGTTCGCAGCTTCAGTCAATAGTCTCTGCTCGATTAACTGATCTCAGTGAGGGGATTACAGTCAATGAGGAGGGAAAGTGAAAGAATCAGACAAGTTCCCCACTCCTGATCATTTCCCAGTAACGCACCGCGCTAGAAAGATATTGTGGATGTCAGGTACAGATAGGATAGGGCATAATGGTGACGCCTCCTGCAGTTGAATACTTGCTGCCTAGGCTCATACATGAAGAGTGGCCACTTGGAGGACACCTGCCACCAGCGGGAACTGTACTGTAGCAAGAGGCAGTGCCTACAGGGGAGGAGGGGAGAAAATCAGCCAAAGACCCAAAGGTTGGTTCCAGTCAGGTTTCTCTGGTTGTGCATTAATTCAGCAGCCTGATCTCACACTGAGATTATAAATAGGATAAGCTGTGACACTGGTGTAATGCCACAAACACCGAGCTAAAAATCGCAATCCACGTGTGCACAGATTTTTTTTTTGAACATAAATCGTGGCAGGTGTATTAACAAATCATTCCCAGATTTTCAGACTCATGGGTCTAACCTGAATTCACTCTCAGAAATAAACCTCCGCACAAAGCATAATAACAAACAGAGTAAACCAAAGGGTCAGAGATTAGTGAGGGGAGGTTGCTGGGGCAACAGAAATTTCCCTTCTATTTTTCCCCCTCCTCGCCCGAGAGTGTTGGCTTTTACTCGGTTACAGTCCCACAGGTGCATGGCAGCCTCCAATACCTCGCAGTGGCCACTCTTCCTCACATTGAGAGTTGACGGCCATTTGACCATAAAGGGCATCACCTCTGAGTTGCATCTAATCCTTGCCCAATGAGTGCGTGGGTGCATTTTCCAACTCAGGGGAGAGCACTGGCAGGCAAAACTGGGAACCCTGGCTGATGTTTCCCCCTCTCTAACCGTGGGGCATAGAGCAACACCCCATACCGTCACCCCGGGAGAGGTCAGCTAACGTACACTGGGCCGGAGGATCAGACCTGGCACCTAGTGCTCCGGATAGTCCATTTACATGTTGCCTGCATCAATTGGAGCAGGCAGCTGGTGAATACACTGTGAATAAAAGAGATCTTGCCAGTGTGTGGAATGTGACGGGTCACTCAGGGTTCCCATACGTACAATATGATGTGATTGGGATTACGGAGACGTGGCTCCAGGATGATCAGGGCTGGGAACTCAACATCCAGGGGTATTCAACATTCAGGAAGGATAGAATAAAAGGAAAAGGAGGTGGGGTAGCATTGCTGGTTAAAGAGGACATTAATACAATAGTTAGAAATGACATTAGCTTGAATGATGTGGAATCTATATGGGTAGAGCCGCAGAACACCAAAGGGCAAAAAACGTTAGTGGGAGTTGTGTACAGACCTCCAAACAGTAGTAGTGATGTTGGGGAGGGCATCAAACAAGAAATTATGGGTGCATGCAATAAGGGTGCAGCAGTTATAATGGGTGACTTTAATATGCACATAGATTGGGCTAACCAAACTGGAAGCAATACGGTGGAGGAGGATTTTCTGGAGTGCAGAAGGGATGGTTTTCTAGACCAATATGTCGAGGAACCAACTAGGGGAGAGGCCATCTTAGACTGGGTGTTGTGTAATGAGAGAGGATTAATTAGCAATCTCGTTGTGCGAGGCCCCTTGGGAAGAGTGACCATAATATGGTGGAATTCTGCATTAGGATGGAGAATGAAACAGTTAATTCAGAGACCATGGTCCAGAACTTAAAGAAGGGTAACTTTGAAGGTATGAGGCGTGAATTGGCTAGGATTGATTGGCGAATGATACTTGAGGGGTTGACTGTGGATGGGCAATGGCAGACATTTAGAGACCGCATGGATGAACTACAACAATTGTACATTCCTGTCTGGCATAAAAATAAAAAAGGGAAGGTGGCTCAACCGTGGCTATCAAGGGAAATCAGGGATAGTATTAAAGCCAAGGAAGTGGCATACAAATTGGCCAGAAATAGCAGCGAACCCGGAGACTGGGAGAAATTTAGAACTCAGCAGAGGAGAACAAAGGGTTTGATTAGGGCAGGGAAAATGGAGTACGAGAAGAAGCTTGCAGGGAACATTAAGACGGATTGCAAAAGTTTCTATAGATATGTAAAGAGAAAAAGGTTAGTAAAGACAAATGTAGGTACCCTGCAGTCAGAATCAGGGGAAGTCATAACGGGGAACAAAGAATGGCGGACCAATTGAACAAGTACTTTGGTTCGGTATTCACTAAGGAGGACACAAACAACCTTCCGGATATAAAAGGGGTCAGAGGGTCTAGTAAGGAGGAGGAACAGAGGGAAATCCTTATTAGTCGGGAAATTGTGTTGGGGAAATTGATGGGATTGAAGGCCGATAAATCTCCAGGGCCTGATGGACTGCATCCCAGAGTACTTAAGGAGGTGGCCTTGGAAATAGCGGATGCATTGACAGTCATTTTCCAACATTCCATTGACTCTGGATCAGTTCCTATCGAGTGGAGGGTAGCCAATGTAACCCCACTTTTTAAAAAAGTAGGGAGAGAGAAAACAGGGAATTATAGACCGGTCAGCCTGACATCGGTAGTGGGTAAGATGATGGAATCAATTATTAAGGATGTCATAGCAGCGCATTTGGAAAGAGGTGACATGATAGGTCCTAGTCAGCATGGATTTGTGAAAGGGAAATCATGCTTGACAAATCTTCTGGAATTTTTTGAGGATGTTTCCAGTAGAGTGGACAAGGGAGAACCATTTGATGTGGTATATTTGGACTTTCAGAAGGCTTTCGACAAGGTCCCACACAAGAGATTAATGTGCAAAGTTAAAGCACATGGGATTGGGGGTAGCGTGCTGACATGGATTGAGAAATGGTTTTCAGACAGGAAGCAAAGAGTAGGAGTAAATGCGTACTTTTCAGAATGGCAGGCAGTGACTAGTGGGGTACCGCAAGGTTCTGTGCTGGGGCCCCAGCTGTTTACACTGTATATTAATGATTTAGACGAGTGGATTAAATGTAGTATCTCCAAATTTGCGGATGACACTAAGTTAGGTGGCAGTGTGAGCTGCGAGGAGGATGCTATGAGGCTGCAGAGCGACTTGGATAGGTTAGGTGAGTGGGCAAATGCATTGCAGATGAAGTATAATGTGGATAAATGTGAGGTTGTCCACTTTGGTGGTAAAAAAAGAGAGACAGACTATTATCTGAATGGTGACAGATTAGGAAAAGGGGAGGTGCTACGAGACCTGGGTGTCATGGTACATCAGTCATTGAAGGTTGGCATGCAGGTACAGCAGGCGGTTAAGAAAGCAAATGGCATGTTGGCCTTCATAGCGAGGGGATTTGAGTACAGGGGCAGGGAGGTGATGCTACAGTTGTACAGGGCCTTGGTGAGGCCACACCTGGAGTATTGTGTACAGTTTTGGTCTCCTAACCTGAGGAAGGACATTCTTGTTATTGAGAGAGTGCAGCGAAGGTTCACCAGACTGATTCCCGGGATGGCGGGACTGACCTATCAAGAAAGACTAAATCAACTGGGCTTGTATTCACTGGAGTTCAGAAGAATGAGAGGGGACCTTATAGAAACGTTTAAAATTCTGATGGGTTTAGACAGGTTAGATGCAGGAAGAATGTTCCCAATGTTGGGGAAGTCCAGAACCAGGGGTCACAGTCTAAGGATAAGGGGTAAGCCATTTAGGACCGAGATGAGGAGAAACTTCTTCACCCAGAGAGTGGTGAACCTGTGGAATTCTCTACCACAGAAAGTTGTTGAGGCCAATTCACTAAATATATTCAAAAAGGAGTTAGATGTAGTCCTTACTACTCGGGGGATCAAGGGGTATGGCAAGAAAGCACGAATGGGGTACTGAAGTTGCATGTTCAGCCATGAACTTATTGAATGGCGATGCAGGCTAGAAGGGCCGAATGGCCTACTCCTGCACCTATTTTCTATGTTTCTACACAGCCTTCATTTTAAATGCAAGGTCGGACATTTTTTCGGTAATTTATCTTTGGGTAAAGTTTCTGCAAACTGGGTGCAAATTAGTGCTTGAAATTGCGCTGTTTTTACCAAAGTGGCTCAAATTTGTGCCACAACTCATTTGCATAATCACAAATGCAAAATTGTTTTTGTTTTGCATTTAAAACATTTCCTTTGCTGTATTAAGAGTAGTAACCTGGTGCAGTTTTATAAATACAGCTGGAAATAGGTTTATCATTTGACTTAAAATACTATACAGAACTTTTAAGAGTTTCATTATAGTACATTTATTAAATATTTTTTTAACACATAAAACTTTTAAAATGTGCTGTGTTGTGCATTAGCACCATGAAAAACCAGCTTAATTTGAAGACTCTCCTCGAACAGCTGCAATCGGTCGAAATTCGCCATCTTGATTCATTCGATCGGGTGGGGCGTAATGTTTTTCAAACCTGTACAAAAAATCATGGAAAACCGATTTATGTAATTTGTGTTTAAAATTCCAGGATCTTTTGCGCTGGTTTGACCCATTTCAGCTGGATTGGGCTGACAAAATTAGCGAAAACACGAGGTCCTTTTCACAAAAGCACCAGACAGCCAGACTGAAGAGTGAGAGCTTCTAGATGTAATCGCATAGTGAGTGGGCCGGTCCCGAGTTATGTCTGTCCTCGCCCACCTCCTCTCTCTCATTGACAGACCCATTTCTGGACGGGCGACTCTGGGACTGAGGCAATTTGCAGCAGAGGAAGAGAGGGGTACAAAGCAGCATGGGTCAGAAGCAGGCTTGGTTGCCACAGGCAGAAAGGTGGAGGCAGAACTACAGGTGAAGAGGTGAGGGAGGAATTTGCCTGAAGCAACGAGGTGAAGAAGAGTTCAGTTTTAACGGGAATCCCAGTGTAAAATGCTTTCCTTTTTACTGCAGGCTTGTGAGCAGTGTGTGTAATGTATGCACCTGTGAGTATGCTCACAGGTTAAGGGGGCACTTGATTTATTGGTTAATCATGTACAACCAAAAGAGTTGTAGTGCAGGGGGAGCGCCGGAGGGACTGGAGTGCATTATCACCCCCGGCAACAAAATTTTAATTTGATTTTACATGTTTTAAAGTTTAATTTGTTTTAATTGCTGGGGTTTTAGTGTCCCCCTCCCCTTTTATGGGGGGCACTTGTAAAATATATAATTTTAATGCCCCCCAAAAAATTTTAAAAGAAACATAAAAAAAACACAAAAAAACAAAAAAAAAATGAAAAAAGAGGGCAGTTAAAAGTGTCTGGAGTATCCCCCAGATTGGGGGGGTGGGGGGCACTTGATCTAATGTTTATTTTGTTTCCCCCCCCCCCCAAAGGAGTTGTAGTGCAGGGGGCCTAAATTCGGCCGATGTCCGCCGCGCGGCCGATGCCATCGAGTCGCTAAAAACAGCGCTGGGCCCTGACTCCGTTACGTGTGTCGAGGAGGCTCAAGCACGTGGGGCGATCCCGTCCGAACTGACCCCCGTCCGGACGGAGTTCCTCATCGGTGCCAAACCCCGAAACCTCCCTCGGGAGCCGCGCCTCACAACTTGAGCCGCCTCGGGGAAATCCCCTCCGTGCCTTTCAGTTCTGCGCGGAGAGGTTTCCTGTACGGGCTGCTCCTGCACACCCTCAACTTTGCCATCCTCGTCTGCCATCCGGACACACCATGACGCATAATCTTGCCGTCCGGAGGAGGCGGGGGTCCCCGATGGAGTGCACTCTACGCGGGAGTCCTCCCACTATTTATCGGGGACTTGGCCTGGGGTGTGGTGCACGGAGCAGTCCCGTGCAACATATTTTTAAGCCGGTTCACGGGCTCCCAGGCCGCCTGCAATTTCTGCGGTCTGGAAGAGTCCGTGTTCCATGTTTTTATGGAATGTACGAGGTTGCAGCCCCTGTGCCATTATTTAAAGGGGCTGCTCCTCAAATTCTGGTTGCATTTCAGTCCCACACTCCTGATCTTTGGGCACCCTGTGCGGAGGGGAGCGGGTAGGTCCGAGGGCCTCCTCGTAGGACTGCTCCTGGGCACGGCCAAGGATGCCATCAGCCGGTCCAGGCAGCGGGCGGTCGAGGGGGTCGTTCAGCCCGACTGCCTGCCTCTCTTCCGTGCGTACATCCAAGCCAGTCTGGAGATGGAGCACGCGGTATCCACAGGTACGCTCGCAGCCTTCCGTGAGAGGTGGGCGCCGGAGGGACTGCAGTGCATCATCACCTCCGGCAACCAAATTTTAATTTGATTTTATATATTTTAAAGTTTCATTTGTTTTATTGCCGGTTTTAGTGTCCCCCACCTTTTAGCCAGGGGGCACTTGTAAAATCTGTGTTTTTTTTAGTGCCAAAAAAACCCCGCCAAAAATCACCCAAAAAAACCCACAAAAAAAGGCACTTGAAAAGTGTTTGGAATGTCCCCCAGTTCAGGAAGCTCTTGATTTAACTGTTTAATTTTGTTTACAACAAAAAGAGTTGCAGTGCAGGGGGCACTTGATTTTCTGATTGCAACAAAATAGTTGTAGAGCTGTTGACGGAGGGGATTCCTGTACGGGCTGCTCTTGCATATTCGCCACGTTGCCATCCTCGTCTGCCGTCCAGACACACCATGACGCACCATCTTGCTGTCCGGAGGAGGCGGGGGTCCCCAATGGAGTGCACTCTAAGCGGGAGTCCTCCCACTATTTATTGGGGACTTGGCCTGGGGTGTGGTGCACGGAGCAGTCCTGTGCAATAAATTTTTAAGTCGGTTCACGGGCTCCCAGGCCGCCTGCAATTCTGTGGTCTGGTGGAGTCCGTGTTCCATGTTTTATGGAATGTGTGAGGTTGCAGTCCCTATTGCATTATTTAAAGGGGCTGCTCCTCAAATTCTGGTTGCATTTCAGTCCCACACTCCTGATCTTTGGGCACCCTGTGCGGAGGGGAGCGGGCAGGTCCGAGGGCCTCCTCGTAGGACTGCTCCTGGGCATGGCCAAGGGGGCCATCAGCCGGTCCAGGCAGCGGGCGGTCGAGGGGGTCGTTCAGCCCAACTGCCTGCCTCTCTTCCGGGGTTACATCCGAGCCAGGGTGTCCCTGGAGATGGAGCACGCAGTGTCCACCAGAATGCTCGCGGCCTTCCGCGAGAGGTGGGCGCCGGAGGGACTGGAGTGCATCATCACCCCCGGCAACCAAATTTTAATTTGATTATTAGTGTTCAAAGTTGAATTTGTTTAATTGTCAGGTTTTAGTGCCCCCCCCGCCTTTTAGCCAGGAGGCACTTGTAAAATTTGTGTTTTTTAGTGCCCCCAAAAAAAAGGCACTTGAAAAGTGTTTCGAGTGTCCCTCACCCCCTTTAATCAGGGGGCACTTGATTTAATGTTTGTTTTTGTTCACAACAAAAAGAGTTGTAGTGTAGGAGGCACTTGATTTTCTGATTACAACAAAATAGTTGTAGAGCTGTTGACAGAGGGGATTCCTGTACGGGCTGCTCTTGCACATTCTCCACGTTGCCATCCTCGTCTGCCATGGCGTACCATCTTGCTGTCCGGATGTGGCGGGGGTCCCCAATGGAGTGCACTCTACGCGAGAGTCCACCCACTATTTATTAGGGACTTGGCCTGGGGTGTGGTGCACGGAGCAGTCCTGTGCAATAAATTTTTAAGTCGGTTCATGGGCTCCCAGGCCGCCTGCAATTCTGTGGTCTGGTGGAGTCCGTGTTCCATGTTTTGTGGAATGTGTGAGGTTGCAGTCCCTATTCCATTATTTAAAGGGGCTGCTCCTCAAATTCTGGTTGCATTTCAGTCCCACACTCCTGATCTTTGGGCACCCTGTGCGGAGGGGAGCGGGCAGGTCCAAGGGCCTCCTCGTAGGACTGCTCCTGGGCATGGCCAAGGGGGCCATCAGCCGGTCCATGCAGCGGGCGGTCGAGGGGGTCGTTCAGCCCAACTGCCTGCCTCTCTTCCGGGGTTACATCCGAGCCAGGGTGTCCCTGGAGATGGAGCACGCGGTGTCCACCGGTACACTCGCGGCCTTCCGCGAGAGGTGGGCGCCGGAGGGACTGGAGTGCATCATCACCCCCGGCAACCAAATTTTAATTTGATTATTATTGTCTAAAGTTTCATTTTGTTTATTGTGCCGGTTTTAGTGTCCCACCCCCCAAACCCCGCTTTTAGCCAGGGGGCACTTGTATAATTTGTGTTTTTTACTGCCCTAAAAAAAATCAAAAAAAACAAAACCAAAAAAAAGGGCATTTGAAAAGTGTTTGGAATGTCCCCCTCTTTTAATCAGGGGGCACTTGATTTAATGTTTATTTTGTTTACAACCAAAAATAGTTATAGTGCAGGGGGCACTTGATTTTCGGCTTACAACAAAATAGTTGAAAAGCTGTTGACGGAGGGGATTCCTGTACGGGCTACTCTTGCACATTCTTCACGTTGCCATCCTCGTCTGCTGTCCGGACACGCCATGGCGCACCATCTTGTCGTCCGGATGTGGCGCGAGTCCCCAATGGAGTGCACTCTACGCGGGAGTCCTCCCTCTATTTATTGGGGACTTGGCCTGGAGGGTGTTGCACGGAGTAGTCCCGTGCAATAAGTTTTTAAGTCTGTTCACGGGCTCCCAGGCCGCCTATAATTTCTGTGGTCTAGAGGAGTCCGTGTTCCATGTTTTTATGGAATATGTGAGGTTGCAGCCCCTATTCTATTCGTTTAAGGAGCTGCTCCTCAAATTCTGGTTGCACTTCAGTCCCACACTCCTGATCTTTGGGCACCCTGTGCGAAGGGGAGCGGGCAGGTCGGAAGGCCCCCTCCTGGGCATGGCCAAGGGGGCCATAGCCGGTCCAGGCAGCGGGCAATCGAGGGGTTGTTCAGCCCGACCGCCTGCCTCTCTTCTGTGGTTACGTCCGAGCCAGGCTGTCCCTGGAGATGGAGCACGTAGTGTCCACCGGTACAGTCGCGGCCTTCCATGAGAGGTGGGCGCCGGAGGGACTGGAGTGCATCATCACCCCCGGCAACCAAATTTTAATTTGATTTTATGTCGAAATGTTAATTTGTTTAATTTGCCGGTTTTACTGCCCTCCCCCCTCCCTTTTAGCCAGGGGGCATTTGTATAATTTGTGTTTTTTGGTGCCCTCAAAAAACCCCCGAAAAAAACAAGGGGGCACTTGTTTGAAAGTGTTTGGTGTCCCCCTCCCCCATCCCCCCCACTTTAATCAGGGGGCATTTGATTTAACTATTTTCCTACAAAATAGTTGTAGTGCAGGGGACACTTGATTTTCTGATTACATCAAAATAGTTGTAGAGCTGTTGACGGAGGGGATTCCTGTACGGGTTGCTCTTGCACACGCTCCACGTTGCCATCCTCGTCTGCCATCCAGACACGCCATGACGCACCATCTTGTCGTCCGGAGGAGGTGGGGGTCCCCAATGGAGTGTACTCTACGCGGGAGTCCTCCCTCTATTTATTGGGCACTTGGCCTGGAGGGTGGTGCATGGAGCAGTCCCATGCAGTAAGTTTTTAAGTCGGTTCACGGGCTCCCAGGCTGCCTGCAATTTCTGCAGTCTAGAGAAGTCCGTGTTCCACGTTTTTACTGAGCGTGGGAGGTTGCAGTGCCTATTCCATTATTTCATCACCCCCGGCAACCAAATTTTACTTTGATCATTAATGTTTAAAGTTTAATTTGTCTATGTTTGTCAGTTTTAGTACCCCCTCACCCTTTTAGCACTTGTATAATTTGTGTTTTTAGTGCCCTCAAAAAAAAAGGGGCCACTTGTTTGAAAGTGTTTGGAGTGTGCCCCCCCTTTAACCAGGGGGCACTTGATTAAAGTGCACAACCAAAATAGTTGGTGAGCTGTTGAGTTGTGACTGGCTTAGCCAGCCACGTGATGTTCACAAGACTCAATAAAACCCCAGCCAGTTGGATTCAGGGGATCCATGATGAGGCAGGTGGTTGTGAGCCTGGTTGATAAACTGGTAATGTGTAGGTGATTGTTAAACCTTTGCTAATAAACCAACTGTTCTTAATGGTAATGTATTACTATGAATTCTTAAGCAAAGAACCCATGAAGCAAATACATTATAGTGTGGATGAGCAGCATGTTCTGTACCCACATGCAAATGCACACACTGATAAACATAGAAACATAGAAAATAGGTGCAAGAGTAGGCCATTCAGCCCTTCGAGCCTGCACCACCATTCAATAAGATCATGGCTGATCATTCACCTCAGTACTCCTTTCCTGCTTTCTCTCCATACCCCTTAAGCCGTAAGGGCCATATTCCAACCCCCTCTTGAATATAGCTAACGTACTGGCATCAACAACTCTCTGCGGAAGAGAATTCCACAGATTAACAACTCTGAGTGAAGAAATTTCTCCTCATCTCGGTCCTAAATGGCTTACCCCTTATCCTTAGACGGTGACCCCTGGTTCTGGACTCCCCCAACATCGGGAACATTCTTCCTGCATCTAGCCTGTCCAGTCCAGTCAGAATTTTATATGTTTCTATGAGATCCCCTCTCATTCTTCTAAACTCCAGTGAATACAGGCCCAGTTGATCCAGTCTCTCCTCATATGTCAGTCCTGCCATCCCAGGAATCAGTCTGGTGAACCTTCGCTGCACTCCCTCAATAGCAAGAACGTCCTTCCTCAGATTAGGAGACCAAAACTGAACACAATATTCCAGGTGAGGCCTCACCAAGGCCCTGAACAACTGCAGAAATACCTCCCTGCTCCTATACTCAAATCCCCTAGCTATGAAGGCCAACATGCCATTTGCCTTCTTCACCGCCTGCTGCACCTGCATGCCAATGACTGATGTACCATGACACCCAGGTCTCGTTGCACCTCCCCTTTTCCTAATCTGCCGCCATTCAGATAATATTCTGCCTTCATGTTTTTGCCCCCAAAGTGGATAACCTCACATTTATCCACACTATACTGCATCTGCCATGCATTTGCCCATTCACCCAACCTGCAGCCAAGTCACCCTGCAGCCTCTTAGTATCCTCCTCACAGCTCACACCGCCACCCAGCTTAGTGTCATCTGCAAACTTGGAGATATTACATTCAATTCCTTCATCTAAATCATTGATGTATATTGTAAATAGCTGGGGTCCCAGCACTGAGCCCTGCGGCACCCCACTAGTCACTGCCTGCCATTCTGAAAAGGACCCGTTTATCCCGACTCTCTGCTTTTGCCAACCAGTTCTCTATCCACGTCAATACATTACCCCCAATACCATGTGCTTTAATTTTGCACATCAATCTCTTGTGTGGGACCTTGTCAAAAGCCTTTTGAAAGTCCAAATACACCACATCCACTGGTTCTCCCTTGTCTACTCTACTAGTTACATCCTCACAAAATTATAGAAGATTTGTCAAGCCTGATTTCCCTTTCATAAATCTATGCTGAATTGGACCGATCCTGTCACTGCTTTCCAAATGCGCTGCTATTTCATCTTTAATAATTGATTCCAACATTTTCCCCACTACTGATGTCAGACTAACCGGTCTATAATTCCCCGTTTTCTCTCTCCCTCCTTTCTTAAAAAGTGGTGTTACATTAGCTACCCTCCAGTCCATAGAAACTGATCCAGAGTCGATAGACTGTTGGAAAACGATCCACTATTTCTAGGGCCACTTCCTTAAATACTCTGGGATGCAGACTATCAGGCCCTGGGGATTTATCTGCCTTCAATCCCATCAATTTCCCGAACACAATTTCCTGACTAATAAGGATTTCCTTCAGTTCCTCCTTCTCCCTAGACCCTCGGCCCCTAGTATTTCTGGAACGTTATTTGTGTCTTCCTCAGTGAAGACAGAACCAAAGTATTTGTTCAATTGGTCTGCCATTTCTTTGTTCCCCATTATAATTTCTCCTGATTCTGACTGTAAGGGACCTAAACAAAGGAAGCAAGCTGCGCCTGTAAATCAGTGTGTCAGTTTGGCGAGGCTTGCCAACTCCGGTTGGATGTATTGCCGGAGGCTTCATCTCATGACCTCCCATCTCCAACCGCCCCGCCCCGAGCCTTCCGCCATTGATCGCCCAGCACGTCCATCCTCGCAGCGCACGGCCGCCTCACACCAATTGGAAAGCGAATAAATTCTTCGTTACCTTGACTGTCAGTCAAACAGTCTTTTTTTCCCGTATCCGATATTTTTGTATCTAATACACATGTCTTCCAGGAAAGTAAAAAAGAAACACAATTTATTGTGATGCCCCCTGTGAGTTTTCTCCCGGGTTTGCTCGCAGCTGTGCCCAGGACATTGGTGTTTGATTCCAGGAGGCTCCAGGACAATCCTGAAGGGTTGGCAACCCTAGTGTATGCCTAGTTCTGACAAAAGTAGGTCAACCTCAAAGTGATTGACAGGGTCATGATCCTCCCACTGACTCCGCCTCCGCTGGCACCATCAGCTTGTTTGCTTGTCGGTGTCAATAACTTCAGTGCAGAGTCAAGTTTTCTGTGTTGAATGTCTCTTGTAACCAAGATTACATGGCAGAGTGGAGCTCTTTTTATGGTTTAGTGTCTCCTACAGCCTGCGTACAGTCCTTGACAATCAGCACCCAGTGTACAGGAGTGTAAATGATATTTGGCAGCTGCAGTTGTTTTCATTGGGTACTGTTGAGTTAATTGAATTAGAGCGAGTAACCTCATGTATAATTCAGTGAGCGTCTGGCCTATAGTTCAGCTCCAACCTCTGTCTTCTGATCCAGCCCTCTCACTGAAACCCGTCCTTCTGCTCCTGGTTGTTTCAGGAGTGTCTCTCTTTGAATTTGTTTTCTGATCATATTTGTTGCTTGTGGTTTAAATAATCCAAGAATCTGATTGTCACATTTATATCCAGAAACACTTTTTGTGTCCAGGGCAACTCATACTCCGACACTGAGGGCACTTGTGCACTGGCGCAGGGTTGAGTTTGCGGCCTTGTCATTCTATGCAGGGCTCCCCCTTTATTGGTGGGGCGGTGGGTCCACTTAGGCCAGCGAGCTTGCGTGCTCGGTGCTGGTCATTATGGGGGAGGGGCTGAGTGGTCAAGCTGCAGCCCGTGGCCAGAGCCAAGATGGACAGACTGGAGGCCGAGCGCTGCTGGGAGGAGCCGTTACATTTCGGCCTCTGCCGGCAGTTTACATCTGAAGCACCAAGTGAAACCTGGTACCAGGAAGGATTCTGGATACCTCTGATGGTGCTGATGGTGTGGAGATACAGCCAGACTAACAACAACAGCAACTTGTATTTATAAGCACTGTTAACCTAGTAAAACATCCCAAGATTCTTCACAGGAGCATTATCAAACAAAATTTGACACCGAGCCACATCAGGAGCTATTAGGACGGGGAAGAGGTAGGTTTTAATGAATCTCTTAAAGGATGAGAGGTTGGAGAGGTTTAAGAAGGGAATTCCAGAGTTTAGGGCCTTGGCAGGTGAAGGCAAGGCCGCCAATGGCGGAGCGAAGGAAATCAGGGATGCGCCTGAGACCATAATTGAAGGAGTGCAGAGTTCTCAAATGGTTGTCGGGCTGGAGGAGGTTACAGAGGTAGGGGGGTGAGGCCATGGAGGGATTTGAAAAGAAGGATGAGAATTTTAAAATTGTACCATTGGCAGACCGGGAGCCAATGTAGGTCAGCAAGGGCAGGTCAATGTAGGTCAGTGATGTACTTTTATAACATAAAAGAGCATCAGGCTCCATTGGGTGGGGTTGAGATCATTGGATGTGGCTGAATTCCAATAATCTGACTTGACTCCTTCGGTATTGAATTAATCTCAACAATAGTGTTGAGTAGAACCAACTTGACAACACCAGAGCGACTGCACTCAGTCATATACTGCAGAGTTGCCTCTGCTGTGATACCAGCTCGGTGAGCACAGCTGGAGCATACTCTCCTCCTTGCAAATAAGAGAAATGATTTGTGACAATAGTGCTTCTGCGCCATGCTTTAGTGCTTTGGCGGGGATTCCATCTGCTCCTTAGGATTTGTTGTTCTTCAGTTGTTGGATGGCCTTTTCAACCTCGTGCCGGGCTGTGCTTGAGCTGAGGTGGTGGCGGGTAGCATGCTACGGGATGGAGTTGAGGATACTCACGTCGAAGACAGAGTCTCGGTTAAGGAGATCTTCAAAGTACTACTTCCAGTGGGCACTGACAGCCTCTCTGTCTTGATGAGTGCCTCTCCATTCTTGGCCCTCAGTGGGATAGGACTTTGTGTACTAGAAATATGTGTGTGTGTGTGTGCGTATATATACTAGGCCCATGCAGTGGAGCCTGATTTCCAATCGTCTTGGATCCCCTTGCCATTGGACCAAGACCTTGCTCTATCAAACCCGTGTGGTAGCTGGTGTGCAATGGCCACCTCACGTTAAATAAATTCTCGCACAGGCATCTTCCACCCTTTAAAATGACATTCGGGACCTGGAACGTCAGGACCCTTATGGACAACCCCAACAGCGACATACTGGAACGCCACACCGCTGTTGTTGCCTGGGAACTCAGACGATTTGACATCGACATTGCCACCCTAAGTGAGACTCAGTGGGCAGGGGAAGGCCAGATCAAGGAACAAGGTGGTGTTTACACCTGCTCTGGAAAAGTAAACCAGAAGAAGAACGGCGCCTCCGTGGGGTAGGCTTCACCATAAAAAATTAACTAGTAATCTCAGAGATTCCCCTTGTGGGATAAATGAATGCCTCATGACCCTTCGGCTAACTCTCACCCAGAACCAGTACGCCACGGTCATCAGTGCGTACGCCCCAACACTGGAAGCTACAGACGAGACCAAAGAGGAATTCTACTCCAGCCTTGAACAATCCCTGTCCCGAGCCCCAATGGGCGATAAACTGATCCTCCTTGGCGACTTTAACGCGAGAGTTGGAAAGGACACAGACCTCTGGAGAGAGGTGTGATCGGCAGAGTCAGGAAAACCAGCTCCAACGGTACCAAAATGATTTGAACATAGTCTAGTCATAACCAACACCTTGTGCCGTCAGAAAGACAAGTACAAGGCCTCATGCCAGCACCCTCGCTCCAAGCACTGGCATCTGCTCGACTATGTCATCTTCCGAGCGAGGGATCGCAAGGATGTCCGCATCACCCGCGCCATGACAGGAGCCGACGACTGCTGGACGGACCACCGCCTAATCCGCTCTGTCATTTCCATCAATGTCGCCCCAAAACAGCAGTGGCAACAGAAACACTGCAGTAGGAAAATCAACACTGGACCACTCAAAGACCCTGTTAAGAAACCCTATTCAGCCATGCACTGAAAATGGTGCATGGCTGCCACATTCCTGAGAATGGTGTTATACTGGAGGTCATGGGGGCCCAGTATTGGTAGGCGTCAATGCGGCGAGCTGTGTCGATGCGCCATGTTTGGTGGCCTGCATCTCGCCAGCTTGATACGAATGAGGCCGGTACTTTGCCGGTCTGTCGCCCAAAAGTCAAAATCCACCCCGACCTTTCAAATCTGTTGCAATTTGTCTCTGGGGAAGGGGAGCCGTCGACCAGCTTCCTTCTACTGATCGCTGTCCAGTGGCCCAGCTGGAAATGTACACGAGCGGCCTCCAGGGTGATGGGCTGGAGCAAGCTTGGTTGTGATGCCAGCACAGTCGGATAGCTTGATATTCACGGAAAGGTGGTCCTCTTAGGGTGAGCTATGGGAGGACACCACTGGAACCTAGCCACAGTGAGAGTTAGAGCCTCTGGAAGAGAAGGGGACAAAACTGGATGAAAGGGTTATTGAGGGTGAAGTTCACTAGGTTGACTAGGCTCAGAGTCATCCTGTTGTCAGTTTTCTGCTCCGAAGTTCAATCAGCACCTGGGGTCAGTGCGGAGTTCATTGCTGTCGTGAGTGTACAGGGTGTAATTACAGTAGCACAGGGTCTGGAGAGGAGCCGTTTTTCTGACTCGCACGGAGAGATTGCTCGGATGTCACCTGAGAGCGCCTTTTCCTATTTCTGCAATTTCCCCGTGTCAAGTGATGCCAGATTGTGAAGGATTGGTCTCTGCATTATTCACAGGCTCCTACCCGTGGTGTGGAGCTGGAGGGGAGGGGGCGGGGTGACAGCCAGACTTACCTGACAGCACCATTTATGAGGGACCTATGCTCGTCACCAGGAATTGCGAAAAACGCCAAACCTTCAGACGAACAGAGGGAAAGTGAGAGAGAAAAACAAATGGCTCAGAACACACAGCCAGCAGGAAGGTAGGCGGGAGAGCCCCATAGTGGGAGTGACTGGAGAAGGAAAAATTTGCAGAGCTACGGGGAAAGGGCATTGGAGTCGGACTAGCTGAGATGCTCTTGCAGAGAGCCGGCACGGTCTCAACGGGCCAAATGGCCTCCTTCTGTGCTGTAACCATTCTATGATTCTATGAAGTCACTGTTGTGTATGTAATAACTCAATAGACTGAATACTGTAAACTCACTCAGGTGCAAACCTGGCACAACTTTTTTTCGGTCCAAAGTGCCTACATTACATGGTGGCTTGCTTTGTACACCTGGCCCGCACACACGTGTGTACAGGCTAATGACCTCCGACAGTGGCACCCTCTGGTGGCTAGTAACCCCAAGCATACATACATAACAGCATCCTCCTTCAAGGTCTTAGTATCAGTCTTTTTACAAGTTAAGACGGTCCGGGGCTTGCCGCTCACGAGTTGATCGTCTCAGTTCAACTCCAGTTCTGGGCGAGCGTTCTGAGTCAGTTATGACTGGAGGCTGGCTAGCCGATCTGATGGGAGTGGCAATGACCATGTCAGAGATTGAAAGTCCAGATTCATTGATGACGGTGGAGTCCTCTGATGAATTAATTTAGGTTGGTTGGTCGCTGATCGTATCTTTCTCAACTTGTTCCAGTTCATCCGCAGCTTTATCTGATCAACATGTTTCCTGCATGTTTGCCCATTCTTGAGCATGACAATAAACACTCTGTTACCCTCCTTGGCCGTAACAGTACCGGCGACCCATTTACATAGAAATATAGAAACATAGAAAATAGGTGCAATAGTAGGCCATTCGGCCCTTCGAGCCTGCACCACTATTCAATATGATCATGGCTGATCATGCAACTTCAGTATCCCATTCCTGCTTTCTCTCCATACCCCTTCATCCATTTAGCAGTAAGGGCCACATCTAACTCCCTTTTGAATATATCGAACCAATTGGCCTCAACAACTTTCTGTGGTAGAGTATTCCAGAGGTTCACAATTCTCTGAGTGAAGAAATTTCTCCTCATCTCGGTCCTAAATGGCTTACCCCTTATCCTTAGACTGTGATCCCTTGTTTTGGACTTCCCCAACATCGGGAACATTCATCCTGCATCTAATCTGTCCAATCCCGTCAGAATTTTATATGTTTCAATGAGATCGCCTCTCATTCTTCTAAATTCCAGTGAATATAAGCCCAGTTTTTCTCCATATGTCAGTCCTACCATCCTAGGAATCAGTCTGGTGAACCTTTGCTGCACTCCCTCAACAGCAAGAATGTCCTTCCTCAGATTAGGAGACCAAAACTGTACACAATATTCAAGGTGTGGCCTCACCAATGCCCTGTGCAACTGCAGTAAGACCTCCCTGCTCCTATGCTCAAATCCTCTCACTATGAAGGCCAACATGACATTTGCCTTCTTCACCACCTGCTGTACCTGCACGCCAACTTTCAATGACTGATGTACCATGACACCCATGTCTCGTTGCACCTCCACTTTTACTAACCTCTCACCATTCAGATAATATTCTGCCTTCCTGTTTTTGCCACCAAAGTGAATAACCTCACATTTATCTACATTATGCTGCATTTGCCCACTCACCTAACCTGTCCAAGTCACCCTGCAGCCTTTTAGCATCCTCCTCACAGCTCATACTGCCACCCAGCGTGGTGTAATCTGCAAACTTGGAGATATTACATTCAATTCCTTCGGCTAAATCATTAATGTATATTGTAAATAGCTGGGGTCCCAGCACTGAACCTTGCGGTACCCCACTAGTCACTGCCCGCCATTCTGAAAAGGACCCATTTTTTCCTACTATTTGCTTCCTGTCTGCCAACCAGTTCTCTAACCACGTCAATACATTACCCCCAATACCATGAGCTTTAATTTTGCACACCAATCTCTTGGGTTGGACCTAGTCAAAAGCCTTTTGAAAGTCCAAATACACCACATCCACTGGTTCTCCCTTGTCCACTCTACTAGTTACATCCTCAGAAAATTCTAGAAGATTTGTCAAGCATGACTTCCCCTTCATAAATCCATGCTGACTTGGACCGATCCTGTCACTGCTTTCCAAATATGCTGCTATTACATCTTTAATAATTGATTCCAACATTTACCCCACTACCGATGACAGGCTAACCGGTCAATAATTTCCTGTTTTCTCTCTGCTTTTTTAAAAAATGCGGTTAAATTAGCTACCCTCCAATCAATAGAAACTGATCCAGAGTCTATAGAATGTTGGAAAATGACCACCCATGCAGCCACTATTTCTAGGGCCACTTCCTTAAATACTCTGGGATGCAGACTATCAGGCCCTGGGGATTTATTGGCCTTCAATCCCACCAATTTTCCGAACACAATTTCCTGACTAATAAGGATTTCCTTCAGTTCCTCCTTCTCGCTCGACCCTCGGTCCTCTAGTATTTCCAGAAGGTTATTTGTGTCTTTCTTAGTGAAGACAGAACCAAAGTATTTGTTCAATTGGTCTGCCATTTCTTTGTTCCCCATTATAAATTCACCTGATTCTGACTGCAAGGGATCTATATTTGTCTTCACTAATCTTTTTCTCTTCACATATCTATAGAAGCTTTTGCAGTCAGTTTTTATGTTCCCTGCAAGCTTAATCTCATACTCTATTTTCCCCCTCTTAATTAAACCCTTTGTCCTCCTCTGCTGAATTCTAAATTTCTCCCAGTCCTCAGGTTTGCTGCTTTTTCTGGCCAATTTATTTGCCTTTTCCTTGGATTTAACACTATCCCTAATTTCCCTTGTTAGCCACGGTTGAGCCACCTTCCCCGTTTTATTTTTTACGCCAGACAGGGATGTACAATTGTTGAAGTTCATTCATGTGATCTTTAAATGTCTGCCATTGTCTATCCACCGTCAACCCTCTAAGTATCATTCACCAGTCTATCCTAGCAAATTCACATCTCATACCATCGAAGTTACCTTTCTTTAATTTCAGGACCCTAGTCTCTGAATTAACTGTGTCACTCTCCATCTTGATGAGGAATTCTACCATATTATGGTCACTCTTCCGCAAGGGGCCTCACACAACAAGATAGCTAATTAATCCTCTCTCATTACACAACACCCAGTCTAGGATGGCCAGTTCTCTAGTTGGTTCCTTGACATATTGGTCTAGAAAATGATCCCTCATACACTCCAGGAAATCCTTCTCCCCCGTATTGCTACCAGTTTGGCTAGCCCAATCTATATGTAGATTAAAGTCACTCATGATAACTGCTGTACCCTTATTGCATGCATCCCTAATTTCCTGTTTGGGACCTTGAGCATAATTTAGCACATACACAAGATCGTTAACAGAGATGTCGCGTGACACAGCAGCGCGATCATGATACCACTTCTGATTTTGTCGTCTGTTTTCAAGTCAGGATGGACGAGAGAGAGCTTGGTCTTGAGACCTCTCTTCATCAATAGTTCAGCAGGGGAACTGCTGAACTATTAGAAACAGGTTTGAATGGTGCTGATCTCACATGTTTAATACCATTGAGTTTCATGAACTCTTGAAACTCCAGACTTGTGAAGCAAGATCCGTTGCCGCTCACAACGATATCAGGCAGACCATGAGTAGCAAACATGACACGAAGGCTCTCAATGGTAGCTGTGGATGTACTGGATGATATGATTATACACTCTATCCACTTGGAATATGCATCCACCACAACAAAAAACATCTTGCCCAGGAAAGGACCCGCAAAGTCGATGTGGATCCTCGACCATAGTTTGGATGGCCACGACCATAGACTCAGCGGCGATTTCGCTGGTACTTTGATTAGCTGCATGCAAGTGTTGCACTGATGTACACATGATTCCAGATCAGAGTCAATTCCAGGCCACCATACATGAGACCTGGCGATGACTTTCATCATGACAATGCCGGGATGAGTGCTATGTAGATCACATACAAATTTCTTTATGCTTTTCTTAATCACCACTAAGGACACAAGGTTTTACAACCGATAAAATTGGGTCCTGTCTCCAGGTCCTAACTTGTTGAGCAGTGACAAGGGTTCCTTCACTTTCCAAAGCATCCATAACTAACAGTAGATCTGCAGGTTGTGGCATCTCCACCTCCGGTGTGGGAAAAGGCAGACAGCTCAGTGCATCGGCACAATTCTCGGTGCCAGGTCTATGGTGAATGACATAATCATAGGCAGATAATGTCAGCGCCCACCTCTGGATGCGGGACGACGCGTTGGTGTTGATACCTTTGTTTTCCGAAAACAATTAAATGAGTGGCTTGTGATCTGTTTCGAGTTCAAAACGAAGACCAAACAGGTACTGATACATCTTTTTAACCCCATACACGCAGGTTAAAGCTTCTTTTTCTACCATGTTGTAGGCTCTTTCCGCCTTTGACAAACTTTTCGAAGCATACGCAACAGGTTGTAGTTTACCCGACTTATTAGCTTGTTGGAGCATGCAGCCAACCCCATATGATGAAGCATCACAGGCCAATATTAGATGCTTACACGGATCATAATGTACCAGCAGCTTGTTAGAGCAAAGCAGATTAGTAGCTTTCTCGAAAGCTCGATCTTGAGACGTGCCCCAAACCTAGTTGTTGCCTTTTCTGAGCAGCATGTGCAGTGGCTCTAATGAAGTGCTCAATCTAGGTAGGAAATTACCGAAGTAGTTGAGTAGACCAAGGAACGAATGCAGCTCCGTCACATTCTGAGGCCTAGGTGCATTGTTGATGGTCTTGGTTTTCGAGTCCATAGGCCTGATGCCATCAGCAGCAATCTTCCTCCACAAAAGTTCGACTACCGGTGCCATGAAGACGCACTTCAAACGTTTCAGCCTGAGTCCCACTTTGTCCAGATGATGTAGAACCTCTTTAAGATTGTTCAGGTGTTCGGTAGTGTCACAACCTGTGACCAGAATGTCATCTTGAAATACGATGGTTCTAGGGACGGACTTCAGTAGACTCTCCATGTTCTTCTGAAATATGGCTGCAGTCGAGCGAATTCCAAAAGGACACCTGTTGTAGATAAACAGTTCTTTATGAGTGTTGATGCACATAAGTTTCTTCGACGTGTCAACGAGTTTCTGTGTCATATAGGCCGACGTCAGATCCAGTTTAGTGAACGACTTCCCACCGGCTAGCATTGCAAACAGGTCATCAGCCTTCGGTAACGGGTACTGATCCTGTTTCGAAACTCTGTTGATCGTAACCATGTAGTCTCCACAAATCCTGACAGTGCCATCACTCTTCAACACAGGAACAATGGGATTGGCCCATTCGTTAAATTTGACCAGTGATATGACCCCTTCACGTTGGAGTCTGTCAAGCTCAATTTTGACCTTCTCCCTCATCATGTATCGAACAGCCCGAGCTTTGTGGTGGACGGGTCTTGTATCCGAGTCCAGGTGAATCTGCATCTTTGCTCCCATGAAATTACCGATGTCTGGTTCAAACAGCGAGGGAAACTTGCTCAGCACTTGAGACCTCTCTTCATCAATAGTTCAGCAGGGGAGACCCCGGTATGGGTGTGGGGTCTTGCCCTGTAACTAAGCAATATGCATGACAAGCAAGTCTGCAGTGAACCCTGAGTTACACGTTTCATACTTTGCTTGATTTTTTGGACAGCACGCTCTGCTTGACCATTAGAAACAGATTTGAATGATGCTGACCGCACATGTTTAATACCATTGAGTTCCATGAACTCTTGAAACTCCAGACTTGACCGATGACAATGCTTTCATATCGTTCCAATTCCATTTGATTTTTTCGAGCCAATTCCTGCCGAACAGCGTTGGACCATTTCCTGGAACGATCCACAATGGTAGATCATAAGAACATAAGAAATAGGAACAGGAGCAGGCCATACCACCTCTCGAACCTGCTCCGCCATTCAATAAGATCATGGCTGATCTGATCATGGACTCAGCTCCACTTCCCGGCCCACTCCCTATAACCCCTTATCCCCTTATCGCTCAAGAAACTATTTCTGTCTTAAATTTATTCAATATCCCAGCTTCCACAGCTCTCCGAGGCAGCAAATTCCCCTGATTTACAACCCTCTGAGAGAAGAAATTTCTCCTCATCTCTGTTTTAAATGGGTGGCCCCTTATTCTAAGATCATGCCCTCTAGTTCTAGTCTCCCCCATCATTGGAAACATCCTCTCTGCATCCACCTTGTCAAGCCCCCTCATAATCTTATACGTTTCGATAAGATCACCTCTCATTCTTCTGAACCACACCATCATACGACACCTTGACTACTGCACTGCCAATCACCGGTATGAGTTCTTTGGTGTAAGTACGTAACTTGGCATTGACTGGACTCAGCTTAGGCTTCACAGCCTTAGTGTCCCACAGCTTGTCGAATGTCCTTTGGCTCATTATCCACTGACTCGCACCCATGTCCAATTCCATCGAAACCAGCACGCTATTTAGTTTCACATTAACCAGTATCGGTTGGCTCTTTGTCAGGAACGAATACAGTCCATACACTTCCTCCTCGGGTATCTCGGGTTGCATCTCCAGGCCTGCTCTGGACTGGTCGTCATCATCCATGTGGTGAGTCGCAGCACGCTTGCTCAGTTGTGGACACATTCGCTGAAGATGCCCCACTTTTGCACAGCCTTTACAGATATACTGTTTAAAATGACACTGATGATGCCGTTGATTGCCCCCACAACACCAACAGGGTGAACTCGGATTCGTACCTGTTTGCGGACTTTGAGCAGCTATAGGTTTCGCACACGCATTCGAGTAGGCCCTGCCATAAGCAGCTTTGCCATACGACGACACAGTCTTGTTTACAGTACTTGCCGTGGAACTCCGACTCTTCGATGATATCTGCTTAAATTATCATCCGTCCTCATGCATGCCTGGGCGTCCTCATGCATGCCTGGGCAATCGCGATGGCCTTGCTCAAATTCAGCATCTCCGCAGCCAATAACTTCTGGAGGATCACCTCATGGTCGATTCCTATTGCGAAGAAATCTCGCAGCATGTCTCCTAATGCGTCTTCGAACTTACATGGCCCAGCAAGACATCTCAAGTCAGCAACGAATTCCGACACATCCTGGCCCTCAGAACGAACATGCATGTAGGATCGATAGCGTAAGATGATGATGCCTTCTTTTGGTTTAAGATGGTCACGTACCAGAGCACACAATTCCTCATAATCTTTGTCCATTGGACGTGCAGGCAAGAGGAGATTTTTTATGAGGCCATAGATTTTCGGACCGCAAACAGTGAGGAAAATCGCCCTGCGCCTAACTGCGTCAGTGGGTTCCTCCATTTTGTTGGCCACGAAGTACTGGTCCAGGCGATCGATAAAATCCGACCCCTCTCCCTCCACGAATCTCTGTAGAATTCCAATGGTGCTCAGTTTGCATGCGAAGATTCTTGAGTTACCTCGTTGCCAAATGTTATGTATGTAGTAACTCAGTAGACTGAATACTGTAAACTCACTCCGGTGCAAACCTGGCTCAACTTTATTCCGGCCCAAAGTGCCTACATCACATGGTGGCTTGCTTTATATACCTCGCCCGCACACAAGTGCCTACAGCCCAATGACCTCCGACAGTGGCGCCCCTTGGTGGCTAGTAACTCCAAGCATACATACATGACAGTCACAAGGACCAATATAGTCACAGAGACATAGTCAATGGGTTTACAATCCACTATACAGATACAGAAAGAGGTGAAATTTGAAGAAAGACAGAAAAAGAAAGATTTACATTTATATAGCGCTTTTCACAACCTCAGGCCACCCCGAAGCTTGACAGTCAATTAAGTACTGTTGTATTGTAGGAAATGCAGCCAATTTGCGCACAAGCTCCGATAAAAAGTAAATTGTCTGCCACTTTTGTCCATGTAAAAACAGTGAGAGCACTTGAGAAGAATAATCAAACGGATGTAAATGGTAAAGGCCCCAAGTCAGTCACTGGCCCTGAGCCAGACACCATCCCGAGCCAGTCACAGGCCCTGAGTGGATCCAATGATAATCTGAGCAGTAAAATGTATGGGGCCCCCCCAACTGAATCACTGCACAGAACTAGACAAACGCCATCACTTCCTGTTGTGAGCTATATTGTGATTTATCCCTTGTCTATCACTTCAGAACCAACAGTCGCTGAGAGGCAAGTTAGATCTCTGAATAAGCTCTCGGCAGCTGCCAGGAACTTACATCCCAGTCTTTTATAGAACTTTACCTTTCGTGTTCAAAGAGAGTAATGTCAATGCATAGGAATGCACCACTTTCCAGCATCAAATACTCCCAGGGCAGGTACAGAACAGTTTAGATACAGAGTAAAGCCCCCCCTACAGCCCATGGAGTGTACTCACTGTTCTAATGTAAGTAAATGCGGCAGCCAAATTGCACATACTAAGATCCCACAAACAGTCATGTGATGATGACCAGATAATCAGTTTTTTTTAATTTGATTGAGCGATTAAATATTGATCAGGCCACCGGGGAGAGCTCCTCTGTTCTTTTTCAAGTAGTGCGATGGGATCTTTTACTTCAACCTGAGAGGGCAGACGGGGCCTCGATTTAATATCTCATCCAAAAGATGGCACCTCCGACAGTGCAGCACTCCCTCTGCACTGCACTGGAATGTCAGCCTTGATTTTTGTGCTTAAGTCTCTGGAGTGTCACTCAAACCCACAACCTTCTGACTCAGATATGAGAGTGTCAGCCACTGTGCCTTGGCTGATATTGTAGACGACATTCACTGCTGACTGGCGATTGATAAACTGTTTTCTTTTCCCCTGCAGGTTTGAGTGTTTGCCCCCCTCGTTGGGTCGTGTCCTAGGATTGAACCAAAAGCCACCTTGGGCTGCCTGCCCCATGCACACGCATAGCGTGATGGCCAGTCCGCAGGAGGTTCTGACTTGGTCACCCTCTTCCAACCTCATCAATCAGAACCTGAAAGAAGAGCTCGGGTCACTGGGAGAGCAGAAGAAGCTGCCGGTGAGAGATGTGGACCTCAAGCCGTCGTACTCGCCGCCCGAAATCCTGGACAACCTGCAGGAGAAGGGGCCCCCGCAGGGCGACAGCAGCAGCAGTTCTAACTCCAACCACCCCGTCACCGTGCTCACCAGCGTCAGCGAGGACTCCCGTGATCAATTCCAGAACAGCGTGCTACAGCTGAGGGAGCATGAGGAAGCTGGGAACACCCGGTCACCCGAGGACGGGAATGGGAATGAAGAAGGTGGCGGTGGCGGTAACAACAGCGGACCAGATGAGATGAAGATACATTACAATCGCTCAGGGTCGGGGTCAGGGTCAGGCGGATTCCTGGAAGGGCTATTCGGGTGCCTGAGGCCAGTGTGGAATATAATAGGAAAAGCCTACTCCACAGACTATAAGCTGCAACAGCAAGGTACGTGACATTCTATTAATCATGTTACTTATCTTTCTACAAGTTAGCATTTGGTTATCAATGTGCCAGGTAACTTTGTACCAGTTTGCTTTCTTCCAATGAACATTGTATCAGTTTGCTTTGTACTATTTGTGTCGTATTAGTTAGCATTATTTACCATGTAGTATTCTAGACTAGTAAAGTACCCAGTTAGTATTGGGTACCAGTTAGTATTGGTTACTGGTTAGTATTATATTCTGGTTAGTATTGTGTACCAGTTAGTATTATATACCAGTTAGTATTGTCACCAGGTACTATTGTGTACCAGTAAGCATTATGTACCAGTTAGTATTATATTCCAGTATGTATTCCTGTTATTATATTCCCATTAGTATTATATGCAAGACATTATTATATTCCAGAAACTATTGTGTACCAGTTAGTATTAGATACCAGTGAGGAATATATTCCAGTCAGTATTTTATTGCAGTCCGTATTATATTCCAGGGAGCAATATATTCCAGTCAGTATTATTCTCTAGTTAGTATTATATTCCAGTTGGTATTATATACCAATGAGGAATATATTGCAGTCAGTATTATATTGCAGTCAGTATTATATTCCAGTAAGTGTTATATACCAGTGAAGAATATATTCCAGTTAGTATTATATTCCAGGAAGGATTATATTCTAGTCAGTATAATATTTCACTCAGTATTATATTACAGTTAGTGTTATATTTCTGTCAGAATTATATTAGGAATGTAATCCAGTTAGTATTAAATTCGAGTTAGGAATATATTCCAGTCGGTATTTATAATCCAGTTAGTATTATGTTCCGGTTAATATTATATTCCGGTTAGTATTGCGGTTATTATATTCCCGTTAGTATTATATTCCAGTCATTATTATATTCCACTCAGTATTATATTCCAGTTAGTATTATACACCAGTCAGTATTATATGCCAGTCAGTGTTATATACCAGTTAGCATTATTTTCCAGTCAATATTTTATTCCAGTCAGTATTATGTTCGAGTCGGTATTATATTCCAGTCAGTATTATACACCAGTCTGTATTATATTCCATTCAGTATTATATGCCAGTCAGTATTATATTCCAATCAGGAATGTTTTCCAGTCAGTATTATATTCCAGTCAGTATTATATTCCAGTCAGTATTATACTCCAGTCAGTATTATATTCTAGTTAGGAGTATCTTCCAGTCAGGAATATATTTCAGTCAGGAATATATTCCAGTCAGCATTATATTCCAGTCAGTAAGATACACCACTCTGTTATATGCCAGTCAGCATTACATTGCAGTCATTATTATATTCCAGCCAATAATATATTCCCATCAGTTTTATATTCCAGTTAGTATTATATTACGGTCAGTATTATATTCCATTTAGGAATGTATTCCAGTCAGTATTATATTCCATTTAGTATTATATTGCTGATTGTATTACATGCCAGTCAGTACGATATTCCAATCAGTATTACATTCCAGTTAGTATTATACTCCAGTTCGTATTAAATTCCATTTAGTATTATATTCAAGTCATTATTATATTCCAGTTGGTATTAAATTCCAATTAGTATTATATTCCAGTCAGTATTATATTCCAGTTAGTATTTTGTTAGTTAGATTTTTATTCCAGTCAATATTATATTCCAATCAAGAATATATTCCAGTTAGTTTTTTTATTCCAGTCAGTATTATATTCCAGTCAGCAATATTTTCCAGACAATATTATATTCCAGTCAGTATTATATGCCAGTCAGTATTATATACCAGTTAGTATCATATTCCAGTCAGTATTGTAGGCCAGTCAGTATTATATTACAGTCAGTATTATATTACAGTCAGTATTATACTCCAGTCAGTGTTTCTTCCAGTCAGTATTATATTCCAGTCAGTATTATATTACAATCAGTATTATACTCCAGTCAGTGTTTCTTCCAGTCAGTATTATATTCCAGTCAGGAATATTTTCCAGTCAGTATTATATTCCAGTCACCATTATATTTCAGTCTGTATTATATGCCAGTCAATATTATACTCCACTTAGTATTATATTCCAGCCAGTATTATATATCTGTCTGTATTATATTCCAGTCTGTATTATATTCCAGTCATTAATATTTTCCAGTCAATATTATATTCGAGTCGGTATTGTATTCCAGTCAATATTACAAATCAGTCAGTATTATATGTCAGTCAGTATTATATTCCAGTCAGCATTACATTCCAGTCAGGATAGACAGAAAGGAAAAGGAGGTGGGGCAGCCTTGCTGGTTAAAGAGCAAATTAACGCAATAGTAAGGAGGAACATTAGCTTGGATGATGTGGAATCTGTATGGGTGGAGCTGCGGAATACCAAAGGGCAGAAAACGCCAGTGGGAGTGTTGTACAGACCACCAAACAGTAGTAGCGAGGTTGGGGACAGCATCAAACAAGAAATTAGGGATGCGTGCAATAAAGGTACAGCAGTTATAATGGGTGACTTTAATATGCACATAGATTGGGCTAACCAAACTGGAAGCAATACGGTGGAGGAGGATTTCCTGGAGTGCATAAGGGATGGTTTTTTAGACCAATATGTCGAGGAACCAACTAGGGGGGAGGCCATCTTAGACTGGGTGTTATGTAATGAGAGAGGATTAATTAGCAATCTCGTTGTGCGAGGCCCCTTGGGGAAGAGTGACCATAATATGGTGGAATTCTGCATTAGGATGGAGAATGAAACAGTTAATTCAGAGACCATGGTCCAGAACTTAAAGAAGACTAACTTTGAAGGTATGAGGCGTGAATTGGCTGGGATGGATTGGCGAATGATACTTAAGGGGTTGACTGTGGATGGGCAATGGCAGACATTTAGAGACCGCATGGATGAACTACAACAATTGTACATTCCTGTCTGGCATAAAAATAAAAAAGGGAAGGTGGCTCAACCGTGGCTATCAAGGGAAATCAGGGATAGTATTAAAGCCAAGGAAGTGGCATACAAATTGGCCAGAAATAGCAGCGAACCTGGGGACTGGGAGAAATTTAGAACTCAGCAGAGGAGGACAAAGGGTTTGATTAGGGCAGGGAAAATGGAGTATGAGAAGAAGCTTGCAGGGAACATTAAGACGGATTGCAAAAGTTTCTATAGATATGTAAAGAGAAAAAGGTTAGTAAAGACAAACGTAGGTCCCCTGCAGTCAGAATCAGGGGAAGTCATAACGGGGAACAAAGAAATGGCGGACCAATTGAACAAGTACTTTGGTTCGGTATTCACGAAGGAGGACACGAACAACCTTCCGGTTATAAAAGGGGTCGGGGGGTCTAGTAAGGAGGAGGAACTGAGGGAAATCCTTATTAGCCGGGAAATTGTGTTGGGGAAATTGATGGGATTGAAGGCCGATAAATCCCCAGGGCCTGATGGACTGCATCCCAGAGTAGTTAAGGAGGTGGCCTTGGAAATAGTGGATGCGTTGACAGTCATTTTCCAACATTCCATTGACTCTGGATCAGTTCCTATGGAGTGGAGGGTAGCGAATGTAACCCCACTTTTTAAAAAAGGAGGGAGAGAGAAAACAGTGAATTATAGACCGGTCAGCCTGACATCGGTAGTGGGTAAAATGATGGAATCAATTATTAAGGATGTCATAGCAGTGCATTTGGAAAGAGGTGACATGATAGGTCCAAGTCAGCATGGATTTGTGAAAGGGAAATCATGCTTGACAAATCTTCTGGAATTTTTTGAGGATGTTTCCAGTAGAGTGGATAAGGGAGAACCAGTTGATGTGGTATATTTGGACTTTCAGAAGGCGTTCGACAAGGTCCCACACAAGAGATTGATGTGCAAAGTTAGAGCACATGGGATTGGGGGTAGTGTACTGACATGGATTGAGAACTGGTTGTCAGACAGGAAGCAAAGAGTAGGAGTAAATGGGTACTTTTCAGAATGGCAGGCAGTGACTAGTGGGGTACCGCAAGGTTCTGTGCTGGGGCCCCAGCTGTTTACACTGTACATTAATGATTTAGATGAGGGGATTAAATGTAGTATCTCCAAATTTGCGGATGACACTAAGTTGGGTGGCAGTGTGAGCTGCGAGGAGGATGCTGTGAGGCTGCAGAGCGACTTGGATAGGTTAGGTGAGTGGGCAAATGCATGGCAGATGAAGTATAATGTGGATAAATGTTTGGTTATCCACTTTGGTGGTAAAAACAGAGAGACAGACTATTATCTGAATGGTGATAGATTAGGAAAAGGGGAGGTGCAAAGAGACCTGGGTGTCATGGTACATCAGTCATTGAAGGTTGGCATGCAGGTGCAGCAGGCGGTTAAGAAAGCAAATGGCATGTTGGCCTTCATAGCAAGGGGATTTGAGTACAGGGGCAGGGAGGTGTTGCTACAGTTGTACAGGGCATTGGTGAGGCCACACCTGGAGTATTGTGTACAGTTTTGGTCTCTTAACCTGAGGAAGGACATTCTTGCTATTGAGGGAGTGCAGCGAAGGTTCACCAGACTGATTCCTGGGATGGCGGGACTGACCTATCAAGAAAGACTGGATCAACTGGGCTTGTATTCACTGGAGTTCAGAAGAATGAGAGGGGACCTCATAGAAACATTTAAAATTCTGACGGGGTTAGACAGGTTAGATGCAGGAAGAATGTTCCCAATGTTGGTGAAGTCCAGAACCAGAGGTCACAGTCTAAGGATAAGGGGTAAGCCATTTAGGACCGAGATGCGGAGGAACTTCTTCACCCAGAGAGTGGTGAACCTGTGGAATTCTCTACCACAGAAAGTTGTTGAGGCCAATTCACTAAATATATTCAAAAAGGAGTTAGATGAGGTCCTTACTACTAGGGGGATCAAGGGGTATGGCAAGAAAGCAGGAATGGGGTACTGAAGTTGAATGTTCAGCCATGAACTCATTGAATGGCGGTGCAGGCTAGAAGGGCCGAATGACGTATTTTCTATGTTTCTATGTTTCTATATAGATTGGGCTAACCAAACTAGTAGCAATATGGTGGAGGAGGATTTCCTGGAGTGTAATAGGGATAGTTTTCTAGACCAATATGTCGAGGAACCAACTAGAGGGCTGGCCATCCTAGACTGGGTGATGTGTAATGAAAAAGGACTAATTAGCAATCTTGTTGTGCCAGGCCCCTTGGGAAAGAGTGGCCATAATATGGAAGAATTCTTTATTAAAATGGAGAGTGATACAGTTAATTTAGAGACTAGGGTCCTGAACTTAAGGAAAGATAATTTCGATGGTATGAGACGTGAATTGGCTAGAATAGACTGGCGAATGATACGTAAAGGATTGACGGTGGATAGGCAATGGCAAATATTTAAAGATCACATGGATGAACTTCAACAATTGTACATACCAGTCTGGAGTAAAAATAAAATGGGAAAGGTGGCTCAACTGTGGCTAACAAGGAAAATTAAGGAGAGTTTTACATCCAAGGAAGAGGAATATAAATTGGCCAGAAACGCAGCAAACCTGAGGACTGGGAGAAATTTAAAATTCAGCAGAGGAGGACAAAGGGTTTAATTAAGAGGGGGAAAATAGAGTAGGAGAGGAAGCTTGCTGGGAACATAAAAACTGACTGCAAAAGCTTCTATAGATATGTGAAGATAAAAACATTAGTGAAGACAAATGTAGGTCCCTTGCAGTCAGATTCAGGTGAATTTATAATGGAGAACAAAGTAATGGCAGACCAGTTGAATAAATACTTTGGTTCTGTCTTCATGAAGGAAGACACAAATAACCTTCCGGAAATACTAGGGAACCGAGGGTCTAGTGAGAAGGAGGAACTGAAGGAAATCCTTATTAGGCGGGAAATTGAGTTAGGGAAATTGATGGGATTGCAGGCCGATAAATCCCCAGGGCTTGATAGTCTGCATCCCAGAGTACTTAAGGAAGTGGCCCTAGAAATAGTGGATGCATTGGTGATCATTTTCCAACAATCTATCGACTCTGGATCAGTTCCTATGGACTGGAGGGTAGCTAATGTAACACCACGTTTTAAAAAAGGAGGGAGAGAGAAAACGGGTAATTATACACCGGTTAGCCTAACATCATTAGTAGGGAAAATGTTGGAATCAGTTATTAAAGATGAAATAGCAGCGCATTTAGAAAGCAGTGACAGGATCAGTCCATGTCAGCATGGATTTATGAAAAGAAAATCATGCTTGACAAATCTTCTGGAATTTTTTGAGGATGTAACTAGTAGAGTGGACAAGGGAGAACCAGTGGATGTGGTGTATTCGGACTTTCAAAAGGCTTTTGACAAGGTCCCACACAAGAGATTGGTGTGCAAAATTAAAGCACATGGTATTGAGGGTAATGTACTGACGTGGATAGAGAATTGGTTGGCAGACAGAAGCAGAGAATCGGGATAAACGGGTCCTTTTCAGAATGGCAGGCAGTGACTACTGGAGTGCCGCAGGGCTCAGTGCTGGGACCACAGCTCTTTACAATATACATCAATGATTTGGATGAAGGAATTGAGTGTAATATCTCCAAGTTTGCAGATGACACTAACCTGGGTGGCGGTGTGAGCTGTGAGGGGAACGCTAAGAGGCTGCAGGGTGACTTAGGTTAGTGGGAAAATGCATGGCAGATGCAGTATAATGAGGTTATCCACTTTGGGGGCAAAAACGCAAAGACAGAATATTATCTGAATGGTGGCAGATTAGGAAAAGGCGAGGTGCAACGAGACCTGGGTGTCATGGTTCATCAGTCATTGAAAGTTGGCATACAGGTACAGCAGGCGGTAAAGAAGGCAAATGGTATGTTGGCCTTCATAGCTAGGGGATTTGAGTATAGGCGCAGGGAGGTCTTACTGCAGTTGTACAGGGCCTTGGTGAGGCCTCACCTGGAATATTGTGTTCAATTTTGGTCTCCTAATCTGAGGAAGGACGTTCTTGCTATTGAGGGAGTGCAGCGAAGGTTCACCAGACTGATTCCCGGATGGCCGGACTGACAGAAGAGGAGAGACTGAATCAGCTGAGCCTTTATACATTGAAGTTTAGAAGGATGAGAGGGGATCTCATAGAAACATACAAGATTCTGACGGGACTGGACAGATTAGCTGTGGGACGAATGTTCCGATGTTGGGGAAGTCCAGAACCAGGGGACACAGTCTTAGGATAAGGGGTTGGCTGTTTAGGACTGAGATGAGGAGAAACTTCTTCACTCAGTGAGTTGTTAACCTGTGGAATTCTCTTCCGCAGAGAGTTGTTGATGCCAGTGCGTTAGCTATATTCAAGAGGGGGTTGGAATATGGCCCTTACGGCTTAAGGGATATGGAGAGAAAGCAGGAAAGGAGTACTGAGGTGAATGATCAGCCATGATCTTATTGAATGGTGGTGCAGGCTCGAAGGGCCGAATGGCCTACTCCTGCACCTATTTTCTATGTTTCTATGTAATACTGACTGGACTATAATACTGACTGGACTATAATACTAACTGGAGTATAATAGTGATTGGAATATAATACAGACTGGTATATAATATTAACTGGAATATAATATTGACTGGAATATAACACTGACTGGAATATAATACTGAAAGGTATATAATACTGACTGGAATGTGATACTAACAGGTATAAAATACTGACTGGAATATAATGCTGACTGGTATATAATACTGACTGGAAAATATACCTGACTAAAATATAATAATGACTGGAATAAAAAAGTAACTGGAATATATTCCTAACTGGAGTATTAGTCGAACTGGTGTATAATACTAACTGGAATTCAATACTGACTGGAATTTAAAACCAACTGGAATATAATACCACTTGGAATATAATAGTAATTGGAATATAATACTGACTGGAAAATAATACTAACAGAAATATAATACTAACTGGAATATAATTTGGAAAGAGGTGACATGATAGGTCCAAGTCAGCATGGATTTGTGAAAGGAAATCACACTTGACAAATCTTCTGGAATTTTTTGAGGATGTTTCCAGTAGAGTGGACAAGGGAGAACCAGTTGATGTGGTGTATTTGGACTTTCAGAAGGCTTTCGACAAGGTCCCACACGAGAGATTAATGCACGTGGGATTGGGGGTAGTGTGCTGACGTGGATTGAGAACTGGTTGGCAGACAGGAAGCAAAGAGTAGGAGTAAATGGGTACTTTTCAGAATGGCAGGCAGTGACTAGTGGGGTACCGCAAGGTTCTGTGCTGGGACCCCAGTTGTTTACATTGTACATTAATGATTTAGACGAGGGGATTAAATGTAGTATCTCCAAATTTGCGGATGACACTAAGTTGGGTGGCAGTGTGAGCTGCGAGGAGGATGCTATGAGGCTGCAGAGTGACTTGGATAGGTTAGGTGAGTGGGCAAATGCATGACAGATGAAGTATAATGTGGATAAATGTGAGGTTATCCACTTTGGTGGCAAAAACAGAGAGACAGACTATTATCTGAATGGTGACAGATTAGGACCTGGGTGTCATGGTACATCAGTCATTGAAGGTTGGCATGCAGGTACAGCAGGCAGTTAAGAAAGCAAATGGCATCTTGGCCTTCATAGCGAGGGGATTTGAGTACAGGGGCAGGGAGGTGTTACTACAGTTGTACAGGGCCTTGGTGAGGCCACACCTGGAATATTGTGTACAGTTTTGTTCTCCTAACTTGAGGAAGGACATTCTTGCTATTGAGGGAGTGCAGCGAAGGTTCACCAGACTGATTCCCGGGATGGCGGGGCTGACATATCAAGAAAGACGGGATCAACTGGGCTTGTAGTCACTGAAGTTCAGAAGAATGAGAGGGGATCTCATAGAAACGTTTAAAATTCTGACGGGTTTAGACAGGTTAGATGCAGGAAGAATGTTCCCAATGTTGGGGAAGTCCAGAACCAGGGGTCACAGTCTAAGGATAAGGGGTAAGCCATGAGGAGAAACTTCTTCACCCAGAGAGTGGTGAACCTGTGGAATTCTCTACCACAGAAAGTTGTTGAGGCCAATTCACTAAATATATTCAAAAAGGAGTTAGATGTAATCCTTACTACTAGGGGGAATCAAGGGGTATGGCGAGAAAGCAGGAATGGGGTACTGAAGTTGCATGTTCAGCCATGAACTCATTGAATGGCGGTGCAGGCTTGAAGGGCCGAATGGCCTACTCCTGCACCTATTTTCTATGTTTCTATGTTTCTAATCCTCCCTGCATTTTAATACTAACTGGAATATAATACCTATTGTAATATAATCCACACTGCATTTTAATACTAAATGGAATATAATACAACCTGGACTATAATACAAACTGGAATATAATACTGACTGCATTATAATAGTAATTGGAATATAATACTAACTGGAATATAATGCAATCAGGAATATAATACTAAGCGGAATATAATACTGACCTGAATATATTCCAAACGAAATATAATACTGACTATAATATAATACTAACTGGAATATATTCCTGATTGGAGGATAATCCTAACTAGAATATAATACTGACTGCTGTACAATACTGATTGCTGTATAATACTGACTGGCATATAATACTGACTGGAATATAATATTGAATGAAATATAAGACTAACTGGAATATAATACCGACTGGAATATATCAACTGGAATATAATACTGACTGGAATATAATACTGATTGGAATATAATATAGACTGGAAGAGAAATAACTAGAATATAATACCAACTGCAATATAATACTGACTGGTGTATAATACTGACTGGAATATAATACTGACTGGAATATATAATAACTGGAATATAATAGTGACTGGAATATAATAGTGACTGGAATATAATACTAACTGGAATACAATACTGACTGGAATATAATACTAACTGGAACATAATACTGACTGGAATTCAATACTGACTAGAATTTAATACCAACAATAATATAATACTGATTGGCATATAATAGTAATTGGAATATAATACTGACTGGAATATAATACTGACTGGAATATAATACTGACTGGAATATATAATAACTGGAATATAATAGTGACTGGAATATAATAGTGACTGGAATATAATACTAACTGGAATACAATACTGACTGGAATATAATACTAACTGGAACATAATACTGACTGGAATTCAATACTGACTAGAATTTAATACCAACAATAATATAATACTGATTGGCATATAATAGTAATTGGAATATAATACTGACTGGAATATAAAACTGACTGGAATATAATACTGACTGGAAAATGATACTAACTGGAATATAATACTGACTGTAATATAATCCTCACTGCATTTTAATACTTAATGGAATATAATACAAGCTGGAGTATAATACAAACTGGAATATAATACTGACTGGATTATAATAGTAATTGGAATATAAGACTGACTGGAATTTAATACCAACTGGAATATAACACTGACTCGTATATAATCTTAACTAGAACATAATACTGACTGCAGTATAACACTGACTGGAATACAGTACTGACTGGAATACAGTACTGACTGGACTATAATACTAACTGGAATATAATATTGACTGAAATATAATATTGACTGGAATATAATATTGACTGGAAAATATTCCTGACTAGAATATAATACTGACTAGAATAAAAAAGTAACTGCAATGTATTCCTAACTGGTGTATAAATCTAACTGGAATATTATACTAACTGGAATAGAATACTGACTGGAATATAATACTGACTGAAATTCAATACCGACTAAAATTTAATACCAATTGGAATATAATACTGACTGGAATATAGGGCCCCAGTTTCGGGCCGCGCCTAGAACGGCACAGCCCCAAATTGGACGCCCGTTTTTCGCGCCACAAATCGCGCCTAAAAAAAACTTACAGATTCTCTGGCTCCCTGCTGGCCCTCTGGAGCCGGGCGCGGCGCAGCATGAGCTGTGGGGGGCGGAGCCAGGTCCCTGCGCTGAAAACAGTGCCGGGACCTCTGCACATGCGCGCTACAGTGGGTGCGCAAGTGCAGTAGCTCCAGGCGCCCGAAACTGTGTGGGAGGGGCCGAAGCACGCAACCCCTAGCCCTGGCCCAATGGCCTCACTGGGGCTGCAAGCATAAGGCTGCCTCCCACACCCAGCTCCTGCTTCCTCCCGACCCGACTCGACTCCCGCTTCCCCCCGCTCCCCCCCACCCCCGGACCGGACCGGACCCGACCCCGACAACGACCCAACTCCCGCTTCCAACCCCCCCCCTGCCCCCAGACCGGACCCGACCCGACCCCCCGGACTGGACCCGACCTGCGCTCCCCACCCGACCTGACCTCCCTCTCCCTCCCTCCCTCTACCGCCCCCCCTCCCCCGACCCGAACCGAACCGACCTCCCTCCGCCCCCCCTGACCCAACCCGCGCTCCCGACCCCGACCCGCGCTCCCCCCGACCCGACCCGCGCTCCCGACCCGGGACCTCGGACCCGACCCGACCCAACACCACCTACCTGTAAATCTGGTGCTGGTGACGGGCCCTGCCTGAAGTCTTGAGCCCGGCCGGGCCCGGCCCATTCGGCCTCCCCCACCCTTCTCCTCCCCCCCTCCTTCTCCTTTCCACCCCCCTTCTCCTTTCCACCCCCCTTCTCCTTCCCCCCCCTCTCCTTTCCCCTCCCTTTTCCTTTCCCCCCTTCTCCTTTCTCCCCCCTTCTCCTTTCCTTCCCCCCTCCCTTTCCTCTTCTCCCCCCCTCTCTTTCCCCTTCTCCCCCCCTTCTCTTTCCCCTTCTCCTCTCTCCCCCTTTCCCCTTCTCCTCTCCCCTTTCCCCTTCTCCTCCCCCCTTTCCCCTTCTTCCCCATCCCTCCCCCTTCCCTCCCTCCCCCTCTGCCTCCCTCCCTCCCCTCCCCCTGCCCCCCCTCTCTCCCTCTACACCCTCCTCCCCCTCCCCTCGCTGTTAGAAACACAGACACTGGCAGACAGAGAGTGAGAGACACACACAGACAGACAAAGAGATAGAGACACTGACAGAGACACACTGGGTGGGGGTGGGGGGGGGCATCCCAGCACGCTGTTGGAGGGCTCCCGGTGCTGCAGTCAGTAAGTAGAAAATGTTTTATTTACTGATTTAAAAAAAAAAAATTTCTTATTAATTTTTTTTGATTGATTTATTCGTTGATTTATTGATGTTTTTTTTCATTTATTATTGATGATGGCTCTTTATTTGTAAAACTGAAGTGTTTAATGTTTGTAAACTTCCCTTTAAACCTCCCCCCCCTCCCATTCCCTACGCCTGATTTGTAACCTACGCCTGATTTTCTAAAGTGTAGACAAGGTTTTTTCGAGCGTACAAAAATCTTCACTTACTCCATTCTAAGTTAGTTTGGAGTAAGTTTTCACTGCCGACACTTTGAAAACAGGCGTAAGTGGCCGGCCCCCCACCTTTTGAAAAAAAAATTCTGTTCCAAAGTGAAACTGTTCTAACTCACTAGAACTGGAGCAAACTAAATGCCGCGAATTTGAATTTCTAAGATACTCCGTTCTACACCAGTTGCTCCAAAAAATCAGGAGCAACTGAGGCTGTAACTTGGGCCCTATATTCCAGTCAGTATTATATGCCAGTCAGTATTATATGCCAGTCAGTATTCTATACCACTCTGTATTATATTCCAGTCAGGACTATGGGCCCAAATTTCCCCATGAGTTGCACCGTTTTTGTGATTTTTCTAGTGTATGTTTATAGTTGCAAATATGGCCATTTAATTTGCACCAGTGTAAGTGAGTTAGTTAGGATTTTTGTTAGGTCAGTTTTTTTTTCAAAAGGGGGCGTTTTCAGTCACTTACACCATTTATGCCAATTTGGCCAGAAAAAAGTTGTACTAAACTAACTTAGGGCAGCGTGTGTGTCCACGTTTGTCCGCACAGAAAGACCTTACTTTCAGTTAAGGAATCGGCGCAAGTAACTACATTTAAAGCACACCAAGCACCAAACAAAGCACAGAAAGTAATAAGCAATTAATTAACAAATAAAATGGAAGGAACCCTGCACCTAAAGCACCAAGACCAAAGTAATAAGCAATCAATAAATAAAAAATAAAACAGCAGAAGGAACCCTGCCCCTAAAGCACCAAGACCAAAGTAATAAGCAATCAATAAATAACAAATAAAAAAATAGAAGGAACCCTGCACCTAAAGCACCAAAATCAATCAGTAAATAACAAATAAAAGTAGAACACCTACCTTGGGGGCCGCCGATGAGGGAGCCCATTCGGCCAGGGGCTAGGGAGGGCGTACTTCGGCCCCTCCCACTCAACCTGCAGCACGCATTTGCCGAAATGGCCTGCCAGGAGCTACTGCACTGCCTAAGCCATCCTTGAAATGAGCACCAAATATGCCAAATCAGTCCTGATTCTATAGGTAGTGACCTCCCAGACTTGATGGGCTAAGGCAGCTGAAGTTGGATGGGGGTTGCACAGGATACCAGAGTACTGGAAGATGCACAGAATGCTAGAGACATAGCAGTGGAAGTGAAGCTGGAGAAAATTGTGGAGGTGGTACAAGGATGAGTTATGGATCGATTTATAGATGAGGATGAAGGATTTAAATTCAATGAGTTTAGAGACAGAGAACCAGTGCAGGCTAACCAGGACAGAGGCGAGGGGCAAATGGGACTTAGCGTAAGTGAAGATATTTACAGTAGAGTTTGGGACGATTTGATGTTCGGGGCAATCTGGAGTTTAGGGATGTGATAAGTTGAAAGGACAGCAAAGAATGCAATAGAGAAATTAAGTCTAGGAGTAATAAAGGTGTGGAGAAAGGTTTTGATGGCAATGGGACTAAAAGTACACACAGATGCAGGAAAAGATGAAACGGGTCGGGAGGCGGGGAGGGAGAGAAAAGGCTGGTCTCGGCAGTATCAGGAGGGGGGGAGCGAGAGGAAAGGCTGGGCTTGGCGGCATCTTTATAAAGTAGAAATCAAACTGTTGTTTGCCCCTCAGTTGGCCTCCATAAAATGGGACTGCACATGGTCTTCATAGGCAGCTTGTCTGTTCTCTGGAAAGGTCCTTTGCACACTGGACACTCGTAAACAAAGTGGTTCACAACGTGCTGCTCGAAATCAAAGTCCTCCAGGTTGAGCAGGAAGCACAATGGGCACTTTGGGCTGTCAATGCTCTCCTTTTCGGTGTCCTGTGAATTCTCCTTGCCATCCTGGCTCTGTACCAAGTCAATGCTTGCACCGGCCTGCGATCCTTCGATATCAGAGTCTGCGGCCGGCCACCTGGCCCGGGATAGGGATGGCGTACTTCGGCCCCTCCTTCACAGCATCGGTCTGCGAGGAGCTACTGCACATGCGCGCACACTCCAGCGTGCATGTGCAGAGGTCCCGGCACTGTTTTCAGCGGCGGGACCTGGCTCCATCCCCGAATCGAGTTGCAATCCTGTGCCACCATCGAGGAGATGCTGGGCAGTGGCTACAATGGGCCTGAAGATTTATGGCACCCTAATCGCTCCACAAAAGCAGCGGACCTTTTGTGAGTGTGCCAGAAATTTGTACTGACCAAAATTGGGCCCTATATACCAGTCAGTATTATATGCCAGTCAATATTATACTGCAGGCAATATTATATTCTAGTTTGGATTGTCTTTCAGTCAGGCATAAATTCCAGTGAGGAATATATTTCAGTCAGTTTTATATTTGCTTTAGTATTATATTGAAGTTAGATTTATATTTCAGTTAGGAATATATTCCAGTTAGTTTTTTTATTCCAGTCAGAATTATATTCCAGTCAGGAATATTTTCCAGTCAGTATTATATACCAGTCTGTATTATATTCCAGTCAGTTTTATAATCTAGTAAGTATTTTATTCCAGTCCGTATTATATTCCAGTCAGGAATATTTTCCAGTCAGTATTATATTCCAGTCAGTATTACATACCAGTTAGTATTATATTCCAGTCAGTATTATATTCCAGCTAGTGTTATATTCCACTCAGTATTATATTCCACTCAGTATTGTGTTCCAATTAGTATTATATACCAGTTAGTATTATTTCCAATCAGTATTATATTCCAGTCAGCAATATTTTCCAGTCAGTATTATATTCCAGTCAGTATTATATTCCGGTTAATATTGTATTACTAGTCAGTATTATATTCCAGTTAGTATTATATTCTAGTCAGTCTAATATGCCAGTCAGATTATATTACAGTCAGTATTATACTCCAATCTGTATTATATTCCAATCAGTATTACATTCCAGTTGGTATTATACTCTAGTTACTATTATACTCCAGTCGGTATTATACTGCAGTCAGTATTATATTCTAGTTACGATTGTCTTTCAGTCAGAAATATATTCCAGTGAGGAATATATTTCAGTCAGTTTTATATTTGACTTAGTATTATACTGAAGTTAGATTTATATTTCACTTAGGAATATATTCCATTTAGATTTTTATTCCAGTCAGAATTATATTCCAGTCAGGAATATTTTCCAGTCAGTATCATATTCCAGTCAGTATTATATACCAGTCTGTATTATATTCCAGTCAGTATTATATACCAGTTAGTATTATTTTCCAGTCAGTATTATATTCCAGTCAGTATTATATTCCACTCAGTATTGTATTCTAATTAGTATATACCAATTTGTATTATATTCCAGCCAGTATTATATTCCAATCATTATTATAGAAACATAGAAACATAGAAAATAGGTGCAGGAGTAGGCCATTCGGCCCTTCTAGCCTGCACCGCCATTCAATGAGTTCATGGCTGAACATTCAACTTCAGTACCCCATTCCTGCTTTCTCGCCATACCCCTTGATCCCCCTAGTAGTAAGGACCTCATCTAACTCCTTTTTGAATATATTTAGTGAATTGGCCTCAACAACTTTCTGTGGTAGAGAATTCCACAGGTTCACCACTCTCTGGGTGAAGAAGTTCCTCCGCATCTCGGTCCTAAATGGCTTACCCCTTATCCTTAGACTGTGACCTCTGGTTCTGGACTTCCCCAACATTGGGAACATTCTTCCTGCATCTAACCTGTCTAACCCCGTCAGAATTTTAAATGTTTCTATGAGGTCCCCTCTCATTCTTCTGAACTCCAGTGAATACAAGCCCAGTTGATCCAGTCTTTCTTGATAGGTCAGTCCCGCCATCCCGGGAATCAGTCTGGTGAACCTTCGCTGCACTCCCTCAATAGCAAGAATGTCCTTCCTGTACACAATACTCCAGGTGTGGCCTCACCAATGCCCTGTACAACTGTAGCAACACCTCCCTGCCCCTGTACTCAAATCCCCTTGCTATGAAGGCCAACATGCCATTTGCTTTCTTAACCGCCTGCTGCACCTGCATGCCAACCTTCAATGACTGATGTACCATGACACCCAGGTCTCTTTGCACCTCCCCTTTTCCTAATCTGTCACCATTCAGATAATAGTCTGTCTCTCTGTTTTTACCACCAAAGTGGATAACCTCACATTTATCCACATTATACTTCATCTGCCATGCATTTGCCCATTCACCTAACCTATCCAAGTCACTCTGCAGCCTCATAGCATCCTCCTCGCAGCTCACACTGCCACCCAACTTAGTGTCATCCGCAAATATGGATTTGCGGAAAAAAGGTCTCGTTGCATTAGGAATTCTGTGCCCTCCGTACCTTTTACACTGATAGTTTCCCAGTTAATATTAAGGTAATCGAAATCCCCCACTATTACTGCCCTATTGTTTTTGCACTTGTCAGAAATTTGCCTACAAATTTGTTCTTCTATCTCCCGCGGACTATTTGGGGATCGAAAATGCACTCATAGAAACATAGAAACATGGAAAATAGGTGCAGGAGTAGGCCATTCGGCCCTTCGAGCCTGCACCACCATTCAATAAGATCATGGCTGATCATTCCCTCAGTACCCCTTTCCTGCTTTCTCTCCATACCCCTTGATCCCCTTAGCCGTAAGGGCCATATCTAACTCCCTCTTGAATATATCCAATGAACTGGCATCAACAACTCTCTGCAGCAGGGAATTCCATAGGTTAACAAATCTCTGAGTGAAGAAATTTCTCCTCATCCCTACCCTTATCCTAAGACTGTGTCCCCGGTTCTGGACTTCCCCAACATCAGGAACATTCTACCCGCATCTAACCTGTCCCGTCAGAATCTTATATGTTTCTATGAGATCCCCTCTCATCCTTCTAAACTCCAGTGTATAAAGGTCCAGTTGATCCAGTCTCTCCTCATATGTCAGTCCAGCCATCCCAGAAATCAGTCTGGTGAACCTTCGCTGCACTCCCTCAATAGCAAGAACGTCCTTCCTCAGATTAGGAGACCAAAACTGAACACAATATTCCAGGTGAGGCCTCACCAAGGCCCTATACAATTGCAGTAAGACCTCCCTGCTCCTATACTCAAATCCTCTAGCTATGAAGGCCAACATACCATTTGCCTTCTTCACCGTCTGCTGTACCTTTATGCCAATTTTCAATGACTGATTAACCATGACACCTAGGTCTCGTTGCACCTCCCCTTTTCCTAATCTGCCGCCATTCAGATAATATTCTGTCTTCGCATTTTTGCCCCCAAAATGTGGATAGAGTTATCCACATTATACTGCAGCTGCCATGCATTTTCCCACTCACCTAACCTGTCCAAGTCACCCTGCAGCTTCTTAGCCTCCCCCTCACAGCTCACACCACCACCCAGTTTAGTGTCACTGCAAACTTGGAGATATTACACTCAATTTCTTCATCCAAATCATTGATGTATATTGTAAAGAGCTGGGGTCCCAGCACTGAGCCCTACGGATCTCCACTAGTCACTGCCTGCCATTCTGAAAAGGACCCGTTTATCCCGACTCTCTGCTTCCTGTCTGCCAACCAGTTCTCTATCCACGTCAGTTTCTTATTCCAATACCATGTGCTTTGATTTTGCACACCAATTTCTTGTGTGGGACCTTGTCAAAAGCCTTTTGAAATTCCAAATACACCACATCCATTGGTTATCCCGTGTCCACTCTACTAGTTACATTCTCAAAAAATTCCAGAAGATTTGTCACGCATGATTTCCCCTTCATAAATCCATGCTTGGACCGATCCTGTCACTGCTTTCCAAATGCGCTGCTATTTCATCCTTAATAATTGATTCCAATATTTTCCCCACTGCTGATGGCAGGCTAACCAGTCTATAATTACCCGCTTTCTCTCTCCCTCCCTTTTTAAAAAGTGGTGTTACATTAGCTACCCTCCAGTCCATAGGAACGGATCCAGAGTCGATAGACTGTTGGAAAATGGTTACCAATGCATCCACTATTTCTAGGGCCACTTCCTTAAGTACTCTGGGATGCAGACTATCAGGCCCCGGGGATTTATCGGCCTTCAATCCCATCAATTTCCCTAACACAATTTCCCGCCTAATAAGGATATCCTTCAGTTCCTCCTTCTCACTAGACCCTCAGTCCCCTCGTACTCCGGAAGGTTATTTGTGTCTTCCTTCGTGAAGACAGAACCAAAGTATTTGTTGAATTGGTTTGCCATTTCTTTGGTCCCCATTATAAATTCACCTGAATCTGACTGTAAGGGACCTTCGTTTGTCTTTACTAATCTTTTTCTTTTCACATATCTATAGAAGCTTTTGCAGTCAGTTTTTATGTTCCCTGCAAGCTTCTTCTCGAATTCTTTTTTTCCCCTCTTAATTAAACCCTTTGTCCTCCTCTGCTGAATTCTAAATTTCTCCCAGTCCTCAGGTTTGCTGCTTTTTCTGGCCAATTTATATGCCTCTTCCTTGGATTTAACACGATCCATAATTTCCCTTGTTAGTCATGTTTGAGCCACCTTCCCCGTTTTATTTTTACTCCAGACAGGGATGTACAATTGCTGAAGTTCATCCATGTGATCTTTAAATGTTTGCCATTGCCTTTCCACCGTCAAGTATCATGTGCAAGTCTATTCTAGCCAATTCATGCCTCAAACCATCGAAGTTAATTTTCCTTCAGTTCAGGACCTTCGTTTCTGAATTAACTGTGTCACTCTCCATCTTAATAAAGAATTCTACCATGTTATGGTCACTCTACCCCAAGGGGCCTCGCACAACAAGATTGCTAATTAGTCCTTTCTCATTGCACATCACCCAGTCTAGGATGGCCAACCCTCTAGTTGGTGGCTCGACATATTTGTCTAGAAAACCATCCCTAATACACTCCAGGAAATCCTCCTCCACCGCATTGCCACCAGTTTGGTTAGCCCAATCAATATGTAGATTAAAGTCACCCATGATAACTGCTGTACCTTTATTGCATGCATCCCTAATTTCTTGTTTGATGCTGTCCCCAACCTCACTGCTACTGTTTGGTGGTCTGTACACAACTCCCACTAGCGTTTTCTGCCCTTTGGTATTCCCGAGCTCCACTCATACCGATTCCACATCATCCAAGCTAATGTCCTTTCTTACTATTGCATTAATTTCCTCTTTAACCAGCAATGCCACCCCGCCTACTTTTCCTTTCTGTCTATCCTTCCTAAATGTTGAATACTCCTGGACGTTGAGTTCCCAGCCTTGGTCACCCTGGAGCCATGTCTCCATGATGCCAATTACATTATACCCGTTAACTCCTATATTCCAGTCTCTCTTATGTTCCAGTCAGTATTATATTCCAGTTAGATTTATATTCCATTTAGGATTATATTCCAGTTAGTTTTTTTTAAATTCCAGTCAGTATATAACTCTAATCAGGAATATTTTCCAATCAGTATTATATTCCAAGTTATTATTGTATTCCAGTTGGTATTATATACCAGTCTGAATTATATTCCAGTTAGTATTCTATTCAAGTCAGTATCATATTCCAGTAATACTTTATTCCAGTTAGTATTATATTCCAGTCAGTATTATATTCCAGTCAGTATTATATTCCAGTCTGTAGTAAATTCCAGTCAGTGCGATGCACCAGTCAGTATTATCTGCCAATCGAAATTACATTGTAGTCAGTATTATATTCCGGCCAAAAATATATTCCAGTCAGTCTTATATTCCAGTTAGTATTATATTACAGTCAGTATTTTAGGAATATATTCCAAACAGTATTATATTTCACTTAATATTATATTCCTGGATGTATTATATTCCAGTCAGTATTATATTCCAATCAGTATTACATTGCACTTGGTATTATACTCCAGCTTGATTATATTCCATTTAATATTAAAATGCAGTGAGGATTATATTCCAGTCAGTATAATATTCCAGATAGTATTATATTACAGTCAGTATTATTTTCCAGTTAGTATTGTTTACCAGTCATTATTTTATGCCTGTTAGTATCACATTCCAGTCAGTATTATATTCCAGTCAGTATTATATACCAGTCAGTATTATATTCCAGTCAGTATTTTATTGCAGTCAGTATTATATTCCTGTCAGTATTATATTCCTGTCAGTATTATATTCCTGTCAGTATTAGATTCCAGTCAGTATTTCATTGCAGTCAGTATTATATTCTTGTCAGTATTATATTCTGGTCGGTATTATATACCAGTCAGCATTATACACCAGTCAGTATTATATTCCAGTCTGCACTATATTCCAGTCAGTGCGATACACCAGTCATTTATTATATGCAAATCGGAATTATAATGCAGTCAGTATTATATTCCAGTCAATAATATATTCCAGACTGTATTATATTCCAGTTAGTATTATACTACAGTCAGTATTTTAGGAATATATTCCGATCAGTATTATATTCCACTTAATATTATATGCCTGGATGTATTATATTCCAGTCAGTATTATATTCCAATTAGTATTACATTGCACTTGGTATTATACTCCAGCTTGATTACATTCCATTTAGTATTAAAATGCAGTAAGGATTATATTTCAGTCAGTATAATATTCCAGATAATATTATATTACAGTCAGTATTATTTTCCAGTTAGTATTATTTTCCAGTCACTATTTTATGCCTGTTAGTATTATATTCCAGTCATTATTATATTCCAGTCAGTGTTTTATTGCAGTCAGTATTATATTCCAGTAATACTTTATTCTAGTCAGTATTATATTCCTGTCAGTAATATATTCCAGTCAGTATTATGTTCCAGTCAGTATTATATTACAGTCAGTGTTAAATACCAGTCTGTATTATATTCCAGTTAGTATTATATTCCAGTCTGTATTATATTCCAGTTATACTTTATTCCAGTCAGTTTTATATTCCAGTCAGTAATATATTCCAGTCAGTATTATACTCCAGTCTGTATTATATTCTAATCAGGATTATCTTCCATTCAGCAATATATTCCAGTCAGTAATATATTCCAGTCTGTATTATGTTCCAATCAGTATTACATTCCAGTTGAAATTATACTCCAGTTAATATTATACTCCAGTCAATATTATACTCCAGTCAGTATTATACTGCAGTCAGTATTATATTCTAGTGAGGATTGTCTTTCAGTCACTTTTATATTTGATTTAGTGTTATATTGAAGTTAGATTTATATTTCAGTTAGGAATATATTCCAGTTAGTTTTTCATTCCAGTCAGAATTATATTCCAGTCAGGAATATTTTCCAGTCTGTATTATATTCCAGTCAGGAATATTTTCCAGTCAGTATTATATTTCATGTCAGTATTATATTCCAGTCAGTATTATATACCAGTTAGTATTATATTCCAGTCAGTATTATAATCCAGCTAGTGTTATATTCCACTCAGTATTGTGTTCCAATTAGTAAAATATACCAGTTTGTATTATATTCCAGTCAGTATTATATTCTAATCAGTATTATATTCCATTCAGTATTATATTCCAGTCAGTTTCACATTCCAATTAGCATTATATTTTATTCAGTATTATATTCCAGTCAATGTTATATTCCCTTCAGTATTATATTCCATTCAGTATTATATGCGAGTCAGGATTGTATTCAATTTAGTATTATATTCCATTCAATAATATATTCCTGTCAGTATTATATTCCAGATATAAATATATTCCAATAAGCATCATAATCCAGTTAGTAATATATTCCAGTTAGGAATATATCACAGATAATATTATATTCAAGTCAGTATTATATTCCGAATCTGTTTGTATTATATGATAGTCAGTATTATATTCGATGTGATATTATATTCCAGTCAGTCTTATGTTCCAGTTAGTATTATATAATTGTCTGTATTATATTCCAGTCAGCATTATATTCCAGTCAGTATATTATTCCTGTCAGTATTATACACCAGTCAGGAATATATTCCGGTCAGTATTATATTCCAGTCAGTATTATATTGAAGTTAGTATTATATTTCAGTTAGTATTACATTCCAATTGGTATTTAACTCCCGTTTGTAATATATTCCATTTAGTATTAAAATCCAGTGAGGATTATATTCCAGACAGATTTATATTTCAGTTAGGAATACAGTCCAGTTAGTTTTTTATTCCAGTCAGTATTATATTTCAGTCAGAATTATATTCCAGTTACTATTATATTCCGGTCAGTTTTATATTTGATTTAATATTATATTCCAGCCAGATTCAAATTTCAATTAGACAAATATTCAAGTTAGTATTGTATTACCCCCAGACAGTATTATATTCCAGTCAGTCTAATATGCAAGTCAGTATTATATTCCAGTCAGTATTATACTCCAGTCTGTATTATATTCTAATCAGTATTACATTCCAGTTACTTTTATACTCCAGTCAGTATTATACTGCAGTCAGTATTATATTCTAGTTAGGAATGTCTTTCTGTCTGGAATATATTCCAGTGAGGAATATATTTCAGTCAGTTTTATATTTGCTTTAGTATTATACTGAATTTAGATTTATATTTCAGTTAGGAATATATTTCAGTTAGTTTTTTATTCCAGTCAGAATTATATTCCAGTCAGTATTTTATTCCAATTCATATTATATTCCAGTCAGGAATATTTTCCAGTCAGTATTATATTTTAGTCAGTATTATATTCCACTCAGTATTGTGTTCCAGTCAATATTATATTCCCTTCAGTATTATATTCCAGTCAGTATTATATGTGAGTCAGCATTGCATTCAATTTAGTATTATATTCCAGATATAAATATATTCCAATTAGTATTATATTCCAGTTAGTAAATATATTCCAGTTAGGAATATATCCCTGCAAATATTACATTCAATCAGTATTATATTCCGAATCTGTTTGTATTATATGATAGTCAGTATTATAGTTCAGTGACTATTATATTCCAGTCAGTTTTATATTCGACTTGGCATTATATTCCAGTCAGTCTTATTTTCCAGTCAGTATTATATATCTGTCTTTATTATATTCCAGTCAGTATTATATTCCAGTCAGTATATTATTCCAGTCAGTATTATACACCAGTCAGGAATATATTCCGGTCAGTATTATATTCCAGTAAGTATTATATCGAATTTAGTATTATATCCCAGTCAGTATTATATTCCAGTCAGTATTACATTCCAGTTGGTATTGAACAGCAGTTTGTAATATATTCCATTTAGTATTAAAATCCAGGGAGGATTATATTCCAGTTAGTATTATATTCCAGTCGGATTTATATTTCAGTTAGGAATATAGTCCAGTTAGGTTTTTTATTCCAGTCAGTATTAAATTCCAGTCAGGAATATTTTCCAGTCAGTATTATATTCCAGTGAGTATTATATTCCAGTGAGTATTATATTCCAGTTAGTATTATTTTCCAGTCAGTATTATATTCCAGTCACTATTATATTCCAGTCAGATTTATACTCCAGTTAGGAATATATTCCAGTTCCTTTTTTATTCCAGTCAGTATTATATTCTAGTCAGGAATATTTTGCAGTTAGTATTATATACCAGTCTGTATTATATACCAGTCAGTATTACATACCAGCCAATATTATATTCCAGTAAGATTTATGCTCCAGTTTGGAATATAGAAACCTAGAAACATAGAAAATAGGTGCAGGGCCATTTGGCCCTTCGAGCCAGCACCACCATTCAATAAGATCATGGCTGATCATTCTATCAGTACCCCTTTCCTGCCTCCTCTCCATACCCCTTGATCCCCTTAGCCGTAAGGGCCCATATCTAACTCCCTCTTGAATATATCCCATGAACTGGCATCAACAACTCTCTGCGGCAGGGAATTCCACAGGTTAACAACTCTCTGAGTGCAGAAGTTTCTCCTCATCGCAGTCCTAAATGGCCTACCTCTTATCCTATGACTGTGTCCCCGGTTCTGGACTTCCCCAACATCGGGAACATTCTTCCCGCATCTAACCTGTCCAGTCCCGTCAGAATCATATACGTTTCTATGAGATCCCCTCTCATCCTTCTAAACTCCAGTGAATAAAAGCTCAGTTGATCCAGTCTCTCCTCATATGACAGTCCAGCCATCCCTGGAATCAGTTTGGTGAACCTTCGCTGCACTCCCTCAATAGCAAGAACGTCCTTCCTCAGATTACGAGACCAAATCTGTACACAATATTTCAGGTGATGCCTCACTAAGGACCTGTACAACTGCAGTAAGACCTCCCTGCTCCTTTCCTCAAATCCCCTAGCTATGAAGGCCAACACACCATTTGCCTTCTTCACCGCCTGTTGTACCTGCATGCCAAATTTCAATGACTGATGAACCACGACACCCAGTTCTCATTGCACCTCTCCTTTTCCTAATCTGCCGCCATTCAGATAATATTCTGCCTTCGTGTTTTTGCCCACAAAGTGGATAACCTCACATTTATCCACATTATACTGCATCTGCCATGCATTTGCCAACTCACCTAACCTGTCCAAGTCACCCTGCAGCCTCTTAGCATCCTCCTCACGGCTCACACCGCCACCCAGTTTAGTGTCGTCTGCAAACTTGGAGATATTACACTCAATTCCTTCATCTAAATTGTTAATATATCTTGTAAAGAGCTGGGATCCCAGCACTGATCCCTACGGCACTCCACTAGTCACTGCCTGCCATTCTGAAAAGGACCCGTTTATCCCGACTCTCTGCTTCCTGTCTGCCAACCAGTTCTCTTTCCATGTCAGTATATTACCCCCAATACCATGCGCTTTGACTTTGCACACCAATCTCTTGTGCGGGACCTTGTCAAAAGTCTTTTGAAAGTCCAAATACACCACATCCACTGGTTCTCCCTTGTCCACTCTGCTAGTTACATCCAGAAGATTCATCAAACATGATTTCCCTTTCATAAATCCATGCTTACTTGGAGTGATCCTGTCACTGCTTTCCAAATGCGCTGCTATTTCATCCTTAATGATTGATTCCAACATTTTCGCCACTGCTGATGTCAGGCTAACCGGTCTATAATTACCCGTTTTCTCCCTCCCTCCTTTTTTAAAAAGTGGTTTTACATTAGCTACCCTCCAGTCCATAGGAACGGATCCAGAGTCGATAGACTGTTGGAAAATGATCACCAATGCATCCACTATTTCTAGGGCCACTTCCTTAAGTACTCTGGGATGCAGACTATCAGGCCCCGGGAATTTATCGGCCTTCAATTCCATTAATTTCCCTAACACAATTTCCTGCCTAATAAGGATATCCTTCAGTTCCTCCTTCTCACTAGACCCACTGTCCCCTTGTACATTCGGCAGGTTATTTGTGTCTTTCTTCGTGAAGACAGAACCGAAGTATTTGTTCAATTGGTCTGCCATTTCTTTGTTCCCCATTATAAATTCACCTGAATCCGACTGCAAGGGACCTACGTTTGTCTTCACTAATCTTTTTCTCTTCACATTTTTATAGAAGCTTTTGCAGTCAGTTTTTATGTTCCCTGCAAGCTTCCTCTCGTACTCTATTTTCCCCCTCTTAATTAAACCCTTAGTCCTCCTCTGTTGAATTCTAAATTTCTCCCAGTTCTCAGGTTTGTTGCTTTTTCTAGCCAATTTATATGCCTCTTCCTTGATTTTAACACTATCCTTAATTCCGCTTGTTAGCCACGGTTAAACCACCTTCCCCGTTTTATTTTTACTCCAGTCAGGGATGTACAATTGCTGAAGTTCATCCATGTGATCTTTAAATGTTTGCCATTGCTTATCCACTGTCAACCCTTTAAGTATCCTTTGCCAGTCTATTCTAGCCAATTCACCCCTCATACCGTTGAAGTTACCTTACCTTAAGTTCAGGACCCTAGTTTCTGAATTAACTGTGTCACTCTCCATCTTAATAAAGAATTCTACCATATTATGGTCACTCTTCCCCAAGGGGCCTTGTACAACAAGATTGCTAATTAGTCCCTTCCTATACCACATCACCCAGTCTAGGATAGCCAGCTCTCTAGTTGGTTCCTCGACATATTGGTCTAGAAAACCATCCTTAATACCAGTTACTTTTTTATTCCAGTCAGTATTATATTCTAGTCAGGAATAATTTGCAGTCAGTATTATATACCATTCAGTATCATATTCCAGTCAGTATCATATTCCAGTCAGCATTATATTCTAGTCAGTATTTTATGCCTGTTAGTAACACATTCCAGTCAGTATTATATACCAGTCCGTATTATATTCCAGTCAGTATTATATTCCAGTCAGTATTATATTCCAGTCAATATAATATTCCAGTTAGTATTATATTTCCAGTCAGTATTATATGTCAGTCAGTATTATATGTCAGTCAGTATTATGGGCCCAAGTTTCCACAAGAAACAAAACGGGCACCCCTCCGAGCTGGGCGCCCGTTTTTCGCGCCTAAAACGGCGCCAAAAAAAATCCTCGGTATTCTCCACCTACCTGTAGGTCCTCTGGTCCTCGGCGCAGCCAGCACGAGCTGTGGGGGGGGCGGAGCCAGGTCCCTGCACTGAAAACAGTGCCGGGACCTCTGCACATGCGCGCTACAGTGGGCACGCAAGTGCAGTAGCTCCAGGCGCCGAACTGTGTGGGAGGGGCCCGAAGCACGCAGCCCCTAGCCCTGGCTGAATGGCCTCACTGGGGCTGCGTGAATAAGGCTCCTCCCACGGCCAGCTCCTGCTCCCCCCCCCCCGCCCCCGACCAGACCCGACACCCGCTCCCCCCCCCGTCTCCGGACCAGACCCGACACCCGCTCCCCCCCCCTCCCCCCGTCTCCGGACCAGACCCGACACCCGCTCCCCCCCCTGCCTCCGGACCAGACCTGAAACCCGCTCCCACCACCCCCCCCCCCCCCGCCGACCAGACCCGACACCCGCTCCCCCCCCCCGCCCCGACCTGAGACCCGAGACCCGCTCCCACCCACCCCCCACCGACTGACCCGACCCGCGCTCCTGTTCCCGCTCCCCGCGCCCCCCCCCCCCCCGACTGGACCCAACCCGACCCGCACTCCCGCACCCCCCCCACTGGACCCGACTCCCGCACCCGGACTGGATCCGATCCGACCTGACCTCCCCCTCCCTCCCCTCTCTCCCTCCCCCTCTCTCTATCTCCCTCTCTCCCCCTCTCTCTCTCTCCCTCCCTCCCCCTCTCTCTCTCTCTCCTTCCCTCCCCCTCTCTCTCTCTCTCTCTCCCTCCCTCCCCCCCTCTCTCTCTCCCCCTCCCGCTCAGCGGCACGAACGGCTGCAGAATTCTCCCTGGCTGAAGCACTTTCACACAGGTAGGAAGATGGTTTATTTAATCTTTTCTTGGCTTATAAATGTTTATTCAGGTTGGATTTATTTGTATAATATTTGTAGAAGTATAAATAAGGATTTATTGTAGAATTTAATGAGTTCCCCTCCCCCCCCACCTCGTTCTAGACGCCTAATTTGTAACCTGCGCCTGATTTTTTAATGTGTAGAACAGGTTTTTTCAGTTCTACAAAAATCTTCACTGGCTCCATTCTACTTTAGTTTGGAGTACATTTTCACTGTGGAAACTTTCAAATCAGGCGTCAGTGGCCGGACATGCCCACTTTTGAAGAAAAAATTCTGTTCCAAAGTAGAACTGTTCAACCTGACAAGAACTGCAGAAAAAAAAATGTGGAGAATTGCGATTTCTAAGATAGTCCGTTCTCCACCAGTTGCTCCTAAAAATCAGGTGCAAATCATGTGGAAACTTGGGCCCAAAATTCCAGTTTCTATTGGATCCCAGTTAGTATTATCTTCCAGTCAGTATTATATACCAGTCCGTATTATATTCCAGTCAATATTATATTCTCGTCAAGAATATTTTTCAGCTAGTATTTTATTCCAGTCAGAATTATATTCCAGTCAGTATTATATACCAGTTAGTATTATAGTCCAGTTAGTATTATATTCCAGTCAGCATTCTATGCCAGTCAGTATTATATTCCAATCAGTATTATATTCCAGTTAGATTTATATTCCATTTGGGAATATATTCCAGTTAGTTTTTTTATTCCAGTCAGTATTTTACTCTAGCCAGGAATATTTTCCAGTGAGTGTTATATTCCAGTGAGTATTATATTCCAGTCTGTATTATATTCCAGTTAGAATTATATTCCAGTCAGTATTATATTCCAGTAATACTTTATTCCATTCAGTATTATATTCCATTCAGTATTATATTCCAGTCCAGTATTATATTCCAGTCAGTATTTTATGCCTGTTAGTATCACATTCCAGACAGTATTATATACCAATCCGTATTATATTCCAGTCAATATTATATTCTAGTCAAGAATATTTTTCAGCTAGTATTATATTCCAGTCAGAATTATATTCCAGTCAGTATTATATACCAGTTAGTATTATATACCAGTTAGTATTATGTTCCAGTCAGTATTATGTTCCAGTTCGTATTATATACCAGTTAGTATTATAGTCCAGTTAGTATTATATTCCAGTCAGCATTCGATGCCAGTCAGTATTATATTCCAATCAGTATTATATTCCAGTTAGATTTATATTCCATTTGGGAATATATTCCAGTTAGTTTTTTTATTCCAGTCAGTATTTTACTCTAGCCAGGAATATTTTCCAGTGAGTGTTATATTCCAGTGAGTATTATATTCCAGTTAGAATTATATTCCAGTCAGTATTATATTCCAGTAATACTTTATTCCATTCAGTATTATATTCCATTCAGTATTATATTCCAGTCCAGTATTATATTCCAGTCAGTATTTTATGCCTGTTAGTATCACATTCCAGACAGTATTATATACCAGTCCGTATTATATTCCAGTCAATATTATATTCTAGTCAAGAATATTTTTCAGCTAGTATTATATTCCAGTCAGAATTATATTCAAGTCAGTATTATATACCAGTTAGTATTATGTTCCAGTCAGTATTATGTTCCAGTTCGTATTATATACCAGTTAGTATTATAGTCCAGTTAGTATTATATTCCAATCAGCATTCTATGCCAGTCAGTATTATATTCCAATCAGTATTATATTCCAGTTAGATTTATATTCCATTTGGGAATATATTCCAGTTAGTTTTTTTATTCCAGTCAGTATTTTACTCTAGCCAGGAATATTTTCCAGTGAGTGTTATATTCCAGTGAGTATTATATTCCAGTTAGAATTATATTCCAGTCAGTATTATATTCCAGTAATACTTTATTCCATTCAGTATTATATTCCATTCAGTATTATATTCCAGTCCAGTATTATATTCCAGTCAGTATTTTATGCCTGTTAGTATCACATTCCAGACAGTATTATATACCAGTCCGTATTATATTCCAGTCAATATTATATTCTAGTCAAGAATATTTTTCAGCTAGTATTATATTCCAGTCAGAATTATATTCAAGTCAGTATTATATACCAGTTAGTATTATGTTCCAGTCAGTATTATGTTCCAGTTAGTATTATATACCAGTTAGTATTATAGTCCAGTTAGTATTATAGTCCAGTTAGTATTATATTCCAGTCAGCATTCGATGCCAGTCAGTATTATATTCCAATCAGTATTATATTCCAGTTAGATTTATATTCCATTTGGGAATATATTCCAGTTAGTTTTTTTATTCCAGTCAGTATTTTACTCTAGCCAGGAATATTTTCCAGTGAGTGTTATATTCCAGTGAGTATTATATTCCAGTCTGTATTATATTCCAGTTAGAATTATATTCCAGTCAGTATTATATTCCAGTAATACTTTATTCCATTCAGTATTATATTCCATTCAGTATTATATTCCAGTCCAGTATTATATTCCAGTCAGTATTTTATGCCTGTTAGTATCACATTCCAGACAGTATTATATACCAGTCCGTATTATATTCCAGTCAATATTATATTCTAGTCAAGAATATTTTTCAGCTAGTATTATATTCCAGTCAGAATTATATTCCAGTCAGTATTATATACCAGTTAGTATTATATACCAGTTAGTATTATGTTCCAGTCAGTATTATGTTCCAGTTCGTATTATATACCAGTTAGTATTATAGTCCAGTTAGTATTATATTCCAGTCAGCATTCGATGCCAGTCAGTATTATATTCCAATCAGTATTATATTCCAGTTAGATTTATATTCCATTTGGGAATATATTCCAGTTAGTTTTTTTATTCCAGTCAGTATTTTACTCTAGCCAGGAATATTTTCCAGTGAGTGTTATATTCCAGTGAGTATTATATTCCAGTTAGAATTATATTCCAGTCAGTATTATATTCCAGTAATACTTTATTCCATTCAGTATTATATTCCATTCAGTATTATATTCCAGTCCAGTATTATATTCCAGTCAGTATTTTATGCCTGTTAGTATCACATTCCAGACAGTATTATATACCAGTCCGTATTATATTCCAGTCAATATTATATTCTAGTCAAGAATATTTTTCAGCTAGTATTATATTCCAGTCAGAATTATATTCAAGTCAGTATTATATACCAGTTAGTATTATGTTCCAGTCAGTATTATGTTCCAGTTCGTATTATATACCAGTTAGTATTATAGTCCAGTTAGTATTATATTCCAGTCAGCATTCTATGCCAGTCAGTATTATATTCCAATCAGTATTATATTCCAGTTAGATTTATATTCCATTTGGGAATATATTCCAGTTAGTTTTTTTATTCCAGTCAGTATTTTACTCTAGCCAGGAATATTTTCCAGTGAGTGTTATATTCCAGTGAGTATTATATTCCAGTTAGAATTATATTCCAGTCAGTATTATATTCCAGTAATACTTTATTCCATTCAGTATTATATTCCATTCAGTATTATATTCCAGTCCAGTATTATATTCCAGTCAGTATTTTATGCCTGTTAGTATCACATTCCAGACAGTATTATATACCAGTCCGTATTATATTCCAGTCAATATTATATTCTAGTCAAGAATATTTTTCAGCTAGTATTATATTCCAGTCAGAATTATATTCAAGTCAGTATTATATACCAGTTAGTATTATGTTCCAGTCAGTATTATGTTCCAGTTAGTATTATATACCAGTTAGTATTATAGTCCAGTTAGTATTATATTTCAGTCAGCATTCTATGCCAGTCAGTATTATATTCCAATCAGTATTATATTCCAGTTAGATTTATATTCCATTTGGGAATATATTCCAGTTAGTTTTTTTATTCCAGTCAGTATTTTACTCTAGCCAGGAATATTTTCCAGTGGGTGTTATATTCCAGTGAGTATTATATTCCAGTCTGTATTATATTCCAGTTAGAATTATATCCCAGTCAGTAATATATTCCAGTAATACTTTATTCCATTCAGTGTTATATTCCAGTCCAGTATTATATTCCAGTAATACTTTATTCCATTCAGTATTATATTCCAGTCAGTATTATATTCCAGTCAGTATTATATTACAGTAATACTTTATTCCATTCAGTATTATATTCCAGTCAGTATTATATTCCAGTCAGTATTTTATGCCTCTTAGTATCACATTCCAGTCAGTATTATATACCAGTCCGAATTATATTCCAGTCAGTATTATATTCCAGTCAATATAATATTCCAGTTAGTATTATATTCCAGAAAGTATTATATGTCAGTCAGTATTATATGTCAGTCAGTATTATATTCCAGTTAGTATTAGATCCCAGTCAGTATTATCTTCCAGTCAGTATTATATACCAGTCCGTATTATATTCCAGTCAATATTATATTCTACTCAAGAATATTTTCCAGTTAGTATTATATTCCAGTCAGAATTATGTTCAAGCAAGTATTATATTCCAGTCAGAATTATATTCCAGTCAGTATTATATACCAGTTAGTATTATATTCCAGTCGGTATTATATTCCAGTAATACTTTATTACATTCAGTATTATATTCCAGTCAGTATTATATTCAAGTCATTATGTTCCAGTCAGTATTATGTTCCAGTTAGTATTATATTCCAGTCAGTATTATAGTCTAGTTAGGATTATATTCCAGTCAGGAATATATTCCAGGCCGTATTATTTTCCAGTCAGTATTATATACCAGTTAGTATTATATTCCAGTCAGTATTATAGTCTAGTTAGGATTATATTCCAGTCAGGAATATATTCCAGTCAGTATTATATTCCAGTCAGCATTGTATGCCAGTCAGTATTATATTCCAATCAGTATTATATTCCAGTTAGATTTATATTCCATTTGGGAATATATTCCAGTTAGTTTTTTTATTCCAGTCAGTATTTTACTCTAGCCAGAAATATTTTCCAGTGAGTGTTATATTCCAGTGAGTATTATATTCCAGTCTGTATTATATTCCAGTTAGAATTATATTCCAGTCAGTATTATATTCCAGTAATACTTTATTCCATTCAGTATTATATTCCAGTCAGTATTATATTCCAGTCCGTACTATATTCCAGTTAGTGTGATACACCAGTCAGTATTATATGCCAATCAGAATTACATTGCAGTCAGTATTATATTCCAGCCAGTAATATAATCAGTCAGTATTATATTCCAGTCAGGATTGTATTCAATTTAGTATTATATTCCAGTCAGTATTATATTCCCTTCAGTAATATTTTCCAGTCAGTATTATATTGCAGATATAAATGTATTCCAATTAGTATTATATTCCAGTTAGTAATATATTCCTGAAAATGTTATAATCAAATCAGTATCATATTCCAATTCTGTTAGTATTATATGATAGTCAGTATTAGATTCCAGTCAGTATTATATTCCAGTTAGGAATATTTTCCAATCAGTACTATATTCCAATCAGTATTATATTCCTGTCAGTATTAAATTCCAGTCAGTTTTACATTCCCGTTCGGAATATATTCGATTTATTATTAAATTCTGCTTAGTATTGTATTCCAGTTAATATTATATTCTAGTTAGTATTATATTCCATTTCGTATTATTAGTTTTATATTGTATTTCTGTTGTGTACCATTTTTTATTGACTACCGGTTAATATAGTTTACCAGATCTTATAGTGTATAGCATGCATGATTGTACACAATCTATTTGCGAGAGACTTTACATAAGGGATGGTACTCTGGCTGATTTGTGCTCTCTCTAACCCAGGGGCACTGAGCTCATTGTAACTACCCCTGCTACCATCAAACCGGTGACCACCAATATATTCATTCTGTCTGGCGCCATGCTGATTAACTCAGAGCTAACTGTGGTGAGCTGTGAGTATGGCAGCCAGCTCTGTACTAACTTTAGTCCTGCACATACTGGGATTTGTTGGATTGATTAGGGTGTGTTTCTTGACTTGTCAGATTCCTGGGAGGTGCCGTTTGAGGAGATCTCAGAGCTCCAATGGCTGGGGAGCGGAGCCCAAGGAGCTGTATTTCTGGGTAAATTCCGAGGTGAAGATGTGGCTATTAAAAAAGTGCGCGAACAAAAGGAAACGGACATCAAGCACCTGAGGAAGCTGAGACATCCCAACATCATCGCATTCAAGTATGGTTTACTTGTTAGGGGGGCAGGGCATAGGGTAAGGGGCCCACACCTCAGTTAATCCCAAGCACATTTTGTTTTGCTAAAGAAGTGAACTTTTGTGTGAATTTGTGATGTAATAGGTCAGGCAGTACCCTTTCATCTCTGCCACTTGGATTGGAATACATCCAGAATGCTGAGATGCTACCCTGCTCCGTCTGCAGGGGCAAGGGTTCCGCGTCAAATACGTTTGTGTGGTCTCATCCCAGTTTGTAATTAGCATGGGACCAATACAGGAACTGCATCAAATTGTGGCAACTGTCAAAAGCACTCACAGCTCACTGGCGGAAGAGGGAAAGGGTGAAGCTTCACATCATGGAGCTGAGCACAAGAACTCGTGGAACAGGAACATCATCATGACAGGGTAGAGGGAGCTTTACTCTATATCTCACCTGTGCTTTTCTTGCCCTGAGAGTGTTTGATGGGACAGTGTAGAGTGAGGTTTACTCTGTATCTAACCAGTGCTATACGTGCCCTGGAAATGTTTGATGGGACAGTGTAGGGGAGCTTTATTCTGTATCTAACCCGTGTTGTACCTGCCCTGGGAGTATTTGATGGGACAGTGTAGAGCAAGCTTTACTCTGTATCTAACCCGCACTGTCCCTGCACTGGGAGTGTTTGATGGGACAATGCAGAGGCAGCTTACTCTGTATCTAACCTGTGTTGTAGTAGCCTGGTAGTGTGTGATGGGACAGTGTAGAGGGAGATTTACTGTGTATCTGACCTATGTTGTACCTGCCCTTGGAGTTTTTGATGGGACAGTGTAGAGGAAGCTTTACTCTGTATCTAATCCGTGCTGTACCTCACCTGGGACTGTTTAATGAGACAGTGTAGAGGGACCTTTACTCTGTACCTAACCTGTGTTTTCCCTGCCCTGGGAGGGTTTCATGGGACAGTGTAATGTGACCTTTACTCTGCATGTAACGTGCGCTGTTCCTCCTCTGGGAGTGTGTGATGGTACAGTGTAAAGGGAGCTTTACTCTGTATCTAACCCGTTCTGTACCTGCCCTGGAAATTTAATGGGACAGTGGAGAGGGAGCTTTACTCTGTATCTAACCTATGCTGTACCTGCCCTGGGAGTGGTTGATGGGACAGTGTAAAGGGACCTTTACTCTGTATCTAAGCAGTGTTGTACCTGCCCCGTGTACGTTTGATGGAACAGTATAGAGGGACCTTTACTCTGTACCTAACCTGTGTTTTACCTGCCCTGGGAGGGTTTCATGGTACAGTGTAAAGGGAGCTTTACTCTGTACCTGACCCATGCTGTACCTGCCCTGGGAGTGGTTGATGGGACAATGTAGAGGGACCGTTACTCTGTATCTAACCCGTGCTGTATCTGCCCCTTGTACATTTGATGGGACAGTGTAGAGGGACCTTTACTCTGTATCTAACCTGTGCTCTACCTGAACTGGGTGTGTTTAATGGGACAGTGTAGAGGGAGCTTCAATCTGTATCTAACCTGTGCTGTACCTGACCAGGGAGTGTTTTATGGGACTGTGTAAAGACAGCTTTACTCTGTATTTAACCCGTGCTGTACCTGGGAGTGTGATGGGACAGCATAGAGGGAGCTTTGCTCTGTATCTAACTTGTGCTGTACCTGCCCCAGGAGTGTTTGATAGAACAGTGTACAAGGAACTTTAATCTGTGTCTAACCCATGCTGCACCTGGGAGTTTGATGGTACAGTGTAGACGGAGCTTTACTGTTTATCTATCCATCGTTGTACCTGCAAGTGTGATGGGACAGTGCAGAGGGAGTTTTTCTCTGTATCTAACTCATGCTGTACCTGCCTTGGGAGTGTTTGATGAGTCAGTATAGAGGGAGCTTTATTCTGTATCTAACCCGTGCTGTACCTGTCCTTGGTAATGTTTGATGGGACAGTGTACAGGGAGAGCTTTCCTCTGTATCTAATGTGTGCTGTACCTGCCCTGGGTGTGTTTCATGTGACAATGTAGGATGAGCTTTACTCTGTATCAAACCCGCGCTGTACCTGACCTGGGAGAGTTGGATGAGACAATGCAGAGGGAGCTTTACTCTGTATCTAACCTGTGCTGTACTTCGCCTCGGAGTGTGTGATGGGAAAGTGTAGAGGGATCTTTACTCTGTATCTAACTTATGCTGGACCTGCCCTGGGAGTGTTTGATGGAACAATGTAGAGGCAACTTTACTCTCTACGTAACCCATGCTGTACCTGGCCTGGAATTGTGTAATGGGACAGTTAAGAGCGAGCTTTACTTTGTATCTGACCCGTGCTTTACCTGCATTGGGAGTGTTTGATCGTACAGTGTAGGGGGAGCTTTACTATGTATCTGACCCGTGCTGTAGCTGGCCTGGGAGTGTGTGATGGGACAGAAGAGAGGGAGATTTACTCTGCATTTAACAAGTGCTATTCCTGCCCAGGGAGTGTTTGATGGGACAGTGCAGGGAGAGCTTTACTCTGTCTCTAACTTGTGCTCTACAGGCCCTGGGAGTGGTTGATGGGACAGTGCAGGGGGAGCATTACTCTGTATCTAACCTGTGCTGTACCTGCCCTGCGAGTGTTTGATGGAACAGTACAGAGGGAGCTTTACTCTGTATCTGACACATGCTATACCTGCCCTGGGAATGTTGAATGGGGCAGTGCAAGGAGAGATTTACTCTGTATCTAACCCGTGCTGTACCTGCCCTGGGAGTGTTTGATGGGACAGTGCAGGGGGAGCTTTACTCTGTATCTAACACATGCTGTACCTGCCCTGCGAGTGTTTTAATGGGACAGTACAGAGGAAGCTTCACTCTGTATCTGACACATGCTATACCTGCCCTGGGAGTGTTGAATGGGACAGTGCAAGGAGAGATTTACTCTGTATCTAACCCGTGCTGTACCTGCCCTGGGAATGTTGAATGGGGCAGTGCAAGGAGAGATTTACTCTGTATCTAACCCGTGCTGTACCTGTCCTGGGAGTGTTTGATGGGACAGTGCAGTGGGAGCTTTACTCTGTATCTTACCCATGCTGTACCTGTCCTGGGAGTGTTTGATGGCACGGTGTAGAGAGAGCGTCATTCTGTATCTAACCCGTCTTGTACCTGCTCTGGGTGTGTTTGATGGTACAGAAGAGAGGAAGATTTACTCTGCATGTAACACGTGCTGTTCCTGCCCTGGGAGTGTTTGATGGGACAGTGTAGGTGCAGCTTTACTCTGTATCTAACCCGCGCTGTATCTGTCCTGGTAGTCTTTGATGGGTCTGTATTGTTGTGTATGGAACAACTGTTAGACTGAGTAATGTTTAACTCCAAGAGGTATGACCTTGGCTCTGCTTTATTAAGCCCCAAAGTGACTAATATACAAAATGACTGGCCTTTTAACCTTGGGCTGCACACACATGCTTGCAGCCCAATGGCCTCCAACAGTGACGCCAACTAGTGGCTAGTGATCCCAAATGTACCTACATGACAATACTCCCCTCTAAGATATTAACAGAGTTTTTCACAAATTGAGACGTCCGGTGTTTTATGCTCCCGGGTTGACCGTTTCAGTTCAACTCCAGCCTTGGGTGAGTGTTCAGAGTCTGTTATGACTGATGGCTGGGTGGCTGACCTGGTGGGAGTGGCAATGGCCATGTCAGGGATTGAAAGTCCATTTTCATTGAACATGTCAGTGATTGAAAGTCCCGATTCACTGATGACCACTGAGTCCTCTGATGACTGGGGTTAGGTTGGTTGGTCATCGATTGTCTCTTCCTCCGACTGTTCCGGTTCATCTGTGTGCCGCAGCTTTGTCTGATCCATATGTTTCCTGCATGTTTGCCCATTTTTGAGCTTGACAATAAATACTCTGTTGCCCTCCTTGGCCATGATAGTACCAGCGATCCACTTGGGATCCTGACCATAATTCAGAACATATACAGGATCATTTACAGAAATATCGCGTGACACAGCTGCACGATCGTGATACCCTTGCTGACTTTGTCTTCTATATTCAACATGATTATTCAAGTCAGGGTGTACAAGAGATAGCTTGGTCTTAAGACCTCGCTTCATCATTAGTTCAGCAGGTGAGACCCCGGTAGCCGTGTGTGGTCTTGTCCTGTAACTCAGCAATATGCATGACAAGCGGGTCTGCAGTGACCCTTGGGTTACTCACTTCATACTCTGCTTTATGATTTGAACAGCATGTTCTGCTTGCCCATTGGATGCAGGTTTGAATGGTGCTGATCTTACATGTTTGATACCATTGGGTTTCATGAACTCTTGAAACTCCTGACTGCTGAAGCACGATCCGTTGTCACTAACAATGATATCAGGCAGACCATGTGTCGCGAACATAACACTGAGATTCTCAATGGTAGCTGTGGCTGTGCTGGATGACATGATTATACACTCTATCACTTCGAATATGCATCCACCACAACTAAAAACATCTTCCCCAGGATGCCAGGATGTGTGCTATGTAGCTCACGTACAAATTTCTCTCTTTCATGGGCATAACAACACGATTGTCCCAAAGTATACAATCCGACTGAATAGACAGTTTGTCTTTGCGACAAATGTAAGGTTTGGTCTCCTCGCACATTTGCTTGGGTATGGCAGACCAATCACCTTTGAGGATGCAACTCTTCACCAGTGATAAAATTGGGTCCTGGCTGGTCCAGGTCTTAACTTGTTGAGCCGTGACAGGTGTTCCTTCACTCTCAAAAACATCCATAACTAACAATAGGTCCGCCGGTTGTGGCGTTTCCACCTCCGGTGTGGGCAACGGCAGACGGCTCAAAGCATCGGCACAATTCTCGGTGCCAGGTCTATGGCGCATGACATAATCATAAGCGGATAATGTCAGCGCCCACCTCTGGATGCGGGATAAAGCATTGGTGTTGATACCTTTGTTTTCAGAGAACAGTGAATTGAGCGGCTTGTGATCTGTCTCCAGTTCAAACCGAAACCAAGTAGATAATGATGCATCTTTTTAACCCCATACACATAAGTTAGTGCTTCTTTCTCTACCATGCTGTAGGCTCTTTCCGCTTTTGACAAACTTTTTGAATACACATACTCGACAGGTTGAAGTTTACCCGACTCATTAGCTTGTTGGAGGACGCATCCAATTCCACATGACGAAGCATCACAGGCCAATACTAAACGTTTACATGGGTCATAATGTACCAGCAGCTTGTTAGAGCAAAGCAGATTAGTGGCTTTCTCAAAAACTCTATGTTGAGACACCCAGTTGTTGCCGTTTCTTAGCAGCATGTGCAGTGATTCTAATAAGGTGCTCAATTTAGGTAGGAAGTTACCGAAGTAGTTGAGTAGACCAGGAACGAAAGCAGCTCCATCACATTCTGTGGCTTGGATACATTCTTGATGGCCTTGGTTTTCGCATCTGTGGGCCTGATGCCGACAGCAGCAATTTTCCTCCCCAGGAATTCGACCTCTGGTGCCATGAAGACGCACTTCGAGCGTTTCAGTCTGAGTCCCACTTTGTCCAGACGATGTAGAACCTCTTCCAGGTTGTTCAGATGTTCCTCGGAGTCATGACCTGTGATCAGGATGTTATCTTGGAACACGACGGTTCTGGGAACGGACTTCAGTCGACTCTCCATGTGCCTCTGAAATATTGCTGCAGCCGAGTGAATTCCAAAAGGGCACCTGTGATAAATAAACAGTCCTTTATGCGTGTTAATGCACGTATGTCTCTTCGACCAGCTCCTGTGTCATGTAGGCTGACGTCAAGTCCAGTTTGGTGAACGACTTCCCCCCAGCTAGCGTTGCAAACAAGTCATCAGCCTTCGGTAATGGGTACTTATCTTGTTTCGAAACCCTGTTGATCATAGCCTTGTAATCTCCACAGATTTTGATTGTGCCATCACTTTTCAGCACAGGAACAATGGGGCTGGTCCATTCATTAAATTCAACCGGTGATATGATCCCTTCACACTGGAGTCTGTCCAGTTCGATTTCGACCTTCTCCCTCATCATATACGGAACTGCCCGAGCTTTATGATGGACGGGTCTTGCATCCGGGTCCACGTGGCTCCCGTGAAGTTGCCAATGCCGGGTTCGAACAGCGAGGGGGACTTGCTCAGTACTTGGGCACATGTATCTTTCTCCGACAACAACGCCTTGATGTCATTCCAATCGCAACTGATTTTTTTCAAGCCAGTTCCTGCCGAACAGCGTTGGGCCATTGCCTGGGACAATCCATAGCGGTAACTCGTGAACCGCACCGTCAAACAACACTTTAAATGTGGCACTGACAATCACCATTATGAGTTCTTTGGTATACGTGCACAACTTGGCATTGACTGGACTCAGCCTGGGCCTCACAGCCTTAGTATCGCTCAGCTTGTCGAGTGCCTTCTGGTCATTATCGATTGACTATAGATATGTGAAGAGAAAAACATTAGTGAAGATAAATGTAGATCCCTTGCAGTCAGAATCAGGTGAATTTATAATGGGGAACAAAGAAATGGTAGACCAATTGAACAAATACTTTGGTTCTGTCTTCACTAAGGAAAACACAAATAACCTTCTGGAAATACTAGGGGACCGAGTGTCTAGCGAGAAGGAAGAACTGAAGGAAATCCTTATTAGTCAGGAAATTGTGTTAGAAAAATTGATGGGATTGAAGGCAGATAAATCCCCAGGGCCTGATCGTCTGCATCCCAGAGTACTTAAGGAAGTGGCCCTAGAAATAGTGGTGGTTATTTTCCAACATTCTAGACTCTGGATCAGTTCCAATGCATTGGAAGGTAGTTAATGTAACCCCACTTTTTGAAAAAGGAGGAAGAGAGAAAACTGGGAATTATAGACCGGTTAGCCTGACATCGGTAGTGGGGAAAATGTTGGAATCAATTATTAAAGATGTAATAGCAGCGCATTTGGAAAGCAGTGACAGGATCGGTCCAAGCCAGCATGGATTTATGAAGGGGAAATCATGCTTGACAAATCTTCTGGAATTTTTTGAGGATGTAACTAGTAGAGTGGATAAGGGAGAACCAATGGATGTGGTGTATTTGGACTTTCAAAAGACTTTTGACATGGTCCCACACAAGAGATTAGTGTGCAAAATTAAAGCACATGATATTGGAGGTAATATATTGCCATGGATAGAGAAATGGTTGGCAGATAGGAAGCAAAGAGTAGGAATAAAGGGGTTATTTTCAGAATGGCAGGTAGTGACTAGTGGGGTGCCGCAAGGTTCAGTGCTAGGACCCCAGCTATTAACAATATACATTAATGATTTAGACGAAGGAATTGAATGTAATATCTCCAAGTTTGCAGATGACACTAAGCTGGGTGGCAGTGTGAGCTGTGAGGAGGATGCTAAGAGGCTGCAGGTTGACCTGGACAAGTTAGGTGAGTGGGCAAATGCATGGCAGATGCAGTATAATGTGGATAAATGTGAGGTTATCCACTTTGGTGGCAAAATCAGGAAGGCAGAATATTATCTGAATGGTGACAGATTAGGAAAAGGGGAGATGCAACGAGACCTGGGTGTCATGGTACATCAGTCATTGAAAGTTGTCATGCAGGTACAGCAGGCGGTGAAGAAGGCAAATGGCATGTTGGCTTTCATAGCGAGAGAATTTGAGAATAGGAGCAGGGAGGTCTTACTGCAGTTGTACAGGGCCTTGGTGAGGCCACACCTTGAACGTTATGTACAGTTTTGGTCTCCTAATCTGAGGAAGGACATTCTTGCTATTGAGGGAATACAGCGAAGGTTCACCAGACTGATTGCCACGATGGCACGACTGACATATGAAGAAAGATTGGATCGACTAGGCTTATATTCACTGGAATTTAGATGAATGAGAGGGGATCTCATTGAAACATAAAATTCTGACGGGACTAGACAGGTTAGATGCAGGAAGAATGTTCCCGATGTTGGGGAAGTCCAGAACCAGGGGTCACAGTCTAAGGATAAGGCGTAAGCCATTTAGGACTGAGATGAGGAGAAACTTCTTCACTCAGAGAATTGTGAACTTGTGGAATTCTCTACCACAGAAAGTTGTTGAGGCCAGTTTGTTAGATATATTCAAAAGGGAGTTAGATGTGGCCCTTACGGTTAAAGGGATCAGGGGGTATGGAGAGAAAGCAGGAATGGGGTACTGAAGTTGCATGATCAGCATGATCATATTGAATGGTGGTGCAGGCTCGAAGGGCCGAATGGCCTACTCCTGCACCTATTTTCTATGTTTCTATGTTTCTATAACTCGCCCCCGTGTCTAGTTCCATCAATACCGGCACCCCATTAAATTTCACGTTGACCATTATCGGTTTGCTCTTAGTTAGGAACGAGTACAGTCAATACACTTCCTCCTCTGGTATCTCGGATTGCGCTAGTCTGACCATCACCCTCCACGTGGTGTGTCGCAGCACGCTTGCTCACCTGCGGACACTTGCGCTGGAAATGCCCCACTCTCAGACAGCCTTTGCAACTATATTGCTTAAATCGGCACTGCTGGTGCCGGTGATTTCCCCCACATCGCCAACACGGAGAAATCGGATGCATTCCCGCTGGTGGACTTTGGGCACCGCAGGTTTCGCCTACGCAGTCGGGTAGGCCCTGCCATGTGCCACTCTGCCGAACGCCGAATCAATCATATTTATAGTACTTGCCGAGTTTTGATTTTTCACTGATAGCTGCTTTAGACTTCTATGGCCACGAAGAATTGGCTCAAATGGCTCACAAAGTCTGCCCAATCTTCTCCTTCCACGAATCGCTCCAACAATCCAATTGTGCTAATTTTTGCATGCAAAGGTTCTTGTTGCCTCGTCGCCAAATGTTGTGTATGCAATAACTGTTAGACAGAGCACTGTTTAACTCCAAGAGGTTTGACCTTGGCTCTGCTTTATTAAGGCCCAAAGTGACTAATATACAAAATGGCTGGCCCTTTACACTTGGGCAGCACACATGTGCGTGCAGCCCAATGGCCTCCAACAATGACGCCAACTAGTTGCTAGTGATCCCAAAAGTACATACATGACATGTATAGAGGGAGCTTTACTCTGTATCTAACCCATGCTGTAGCTGGGAATGTGATGGAACAGTGGAGAGGGAGCTTTACTCTGTATCTATCCCGTGCTGTTCCTGACCTGGGAGTGTTTGATAGCACAGTCTAGAGGGACCTTTACTCTGTATCTAACTCGTGTTGTACCTACCCTGGGAGTGTTTGATGGGACAGTGTAGAGGCAGCTTTGCTCTGTATCTCACCCGTTTTGTGCCTGACCTGATGTGTTTGATGGGACAGTGTAGAAGGAGCTTTACTCTGTATCTAACCTGTGCTGTACCTGAACTAATGTGTTTGATGGGACAGCGTAGAAGGAGCTTTACTCTGCATCTAACCCGGGCTGTACCTGGGAGTGTGATGGGACAGTGTAGAGGGAGCTTTACTCTGTATCTAACCTGTGCTGTACCTGTCCTAGGAGTGTCTGATGGGTCAGTATATAGGGGGCTTTTCTCTGTATTTAACCCTGCTGTACCTGCCCTGGGTGTTTTATGCAACCGTTTATAGGGAGCTTTATGCTGTATCTAACCCATGTTGTACCTGCCCTGGGAGTATTTGATGGGACAGTATAGGGGGAGCTTTACTCTGTATCAACCACGAGACTGAGAATTTAGTGGATAGAAATTTTCTGGAGGTGATCACCCCGCAGATTAAGAGTGTTCAGACAGCGAGGAAGTGGGCATCCACCAGACAGAAGAGGAGTACTCGTCAGGTGGTACAGGAGTCCACCGAGTCCATCTCGCCGTCCAACCAGTATTTTGTTCTGAGTACTGGTGCGGCCAGACCCAAGTCCACGACACCACGGGTGGCTCAGCTGCACGGGGGAGTGGAAGAAGAATGGAATAGCAATAATGCTAGGGGGATTCAATAGTCAGGGGAGCAGACAGGCGTTTCTGCAGCCGCAGACGTGACTTCAGACGTGGTGCCAGGTTGAAGCGGATACAGGGCATTCTGGGGGAGAGAGTGAACAGCCAGAAGTCATGGTCCATATCCGTACCAATGACATAGTTGGAAAGAGGGATGAGGTCCTGCAGGCAGCGTTTAGGGAACTAGGAGAGAGATTAAAAAGCAGGACCTCAAAGGTAGTAATGCGGTGTGACATGCTAATGAGTACAGAGATAGGAGGATAGGACAGATGAATGCGTGGCTGGAGAGATGTGTAGGCAGGAGGGCGAGAGATTCCTGAGGCACTGGGACCAATTCTGGAGGAGGTGGGACCTGTACAAGCCGGACGGGTTGCACCTCATCAGAACCGGGACTAATATCCCTGCAGGGAGGTTTTGCTAGTGCTGTTGGGGAGCGTTTAAACTAGCTTGGCAGGGGGATGGGAACCGGAGAATAGATTCATTGGGGAGAGAAACAAAGCTGGAATTGGGCAGCAGAAAAGTAGAAAGTGAATTTGGAAGACAGAGGCAACAAAGCATGGAAAATCGACAACAGGGGAGTTTGGCAGTACTACATGGTATATACTTCAATGCAAGGAGTATAGGGAATAAAACAGATGAGCTGGGAGTACGATATTGTAGCTATTACTGAGACATGGCTGAAAGAAGGGCAGGTATGGCAACTCAACATTCCTGGTTACAGGGTTTTCAGACGGGATAGAGAAGGGGGTAAAAAAGGGAGGGGGGGTCGCAATATTAATTAAAGAAACAATTACAGCTGTGAGAAGGTGTGATATGTTAAAGGAGTCATCAAATGAGGCCATATGGTTGAATTGAAGAACAAAAAAGGGGCGATCACACTACTGGGAATGTACTCGACCCCCAAGCAGTCAGAAGGAGATAGAAGAACAAATATGTGGGCAAATTGCTGTGAAGTACAAAAACTATAGAGCTGTAATAGTTGGGGATTTCAACTACCCTAATATTAACTGGGAAAAAAGTTGCGTGAATGGTACAGAGGGTGCGGAATTCCTAAAATGCATTTAAGAGAACTTCTTTAGCCAGTATGTAACAAGGCCAACAAGGGAGGGGGTGGTTCTGGACTTGGTTTTGGGGAATCAAGAGGGGCAGGTGGAAAGGATATCAGTGGGAGAGCATTTTGGTGCTAGTGATCATAATTCAGTAAGATTTAGGGTAGTTATGCAAAAAGAGAAAGGTGGCCGAGGAATAAAAGTTCTCAATTGGGGTAAAGCCAATTTTGCTTAGCTGAGATGGGATTTGGCCAAAGTGGACAGGAAATGCATACTTGCCAGGGTAAGATAAAGAAAAAAAGGGAAGCTTATGACAGATACCGAGTACTCAATACTGCAGAAACTCTAACGGAGTACAAGAAGTGCAGGGGTGAAATTAAAAAAGATATCAGGATAGCAAAGAGAGAGCATGAAAGAATGTTGACAAGTAAAATCAGGGAATACCCAAAGATGTTTTATAAATACATTAAGAGCAAGAGGATAACTCAAGTAAGAGTGGGGCCTATTAGAGACCATAAAGGGAATCTGTGTGTGGAAGCAGAAGATGTGTGAGGAAGACACAAAAAAATCTACAAAAGGACATAGACAGGCTAAGTGAGTGGGCAAAAATTTGGCAGATGGAGTACAATGTTGGAAAGTGTGAGATTATGCACTTTGCCACAAAAAATCAAGGAGCAAGTTATTATTTAAATGGAGAAAGATTGCAAAGTGCCGAGGGACCTGGGGGTACTTGTGCATGAAACACAAAAGGATAGTGGTACACTCATAATAAAGGATGAAACTGAGCACTGTGTACAATGAGCAGGTGTGACCTTAGCTCCTTTAATAAGACTCCAGAGTGCAGGTACCTCATGGGTGGCCTGCTTATATACCGTGCTCCCAAGGGATGCTGGGATCCCTTGGGACTCCAACAGGTGGGCCCTCTGGTGGACAGGTATCATGCAGGTTACACAGGGTTAAATACATTACATCACTCCACCGTGAAGTCAACAGTACCCTTATTTATAAGGTGAGACGATCTGGGGGTTTACACTCCCTTGTCGATCGTCTCGGTACAAATGCGGGTGTGGCTGGGTTGGTCAGTTCTTCACTGGGCTATTGGGCAGCCGGCCTTGCCGGGCTGCTGGGGATGATGAGTTCGGCTTCGTGGTCAACCATGATGTCAGTTGCCATTTGTGCGGGTGTTGGAGGGTCAAAGTTGGTGGTGTCTTCTTTGGGTTGTTCATAGCTGTTGGTGAACCACAATTTGATTTGGTTCAAATGTTTTCTGTGCATTTGTCCATTGGCCAATTTGACCTGAAACACCCTACTGCCCACTTTGGCTGTGACCATGTCAGCGAGCTATTTGGGACCATGTCCATAATTGAGCACAAACACAGGATCATTGATCTCAATATCGTGTGACAAATTTGCACGGTCATGGTACACACTTTGTTGATTCCGCTTGCCCTCCACGTGATTATGGAGATCAGGGTGGACAAGAGAGAGCCTTGTTTTGAGCGCCCTTATCATGAGCAGCTCAACTGGGGGAACCCCGGTGAGTGAGTGGGGTCTGGTGCGGTAGCTGAGCAGCACTCGGGACAGCCGGAGCTGCAAGGAGCCTTCCGATACACGTTTCAAGCTTTGCTTGATGGTCTTAACTGCCCGTTCCATCTGGCTGTTGGATGCGGGCTTGAACGGGGCAGATGTGACGTGTTTGATCCTGTTGCGGGTCATGAATTCCTTGAATTTCTGGTGAAGCACTGCCCATTGTCGCTGACGAGGACATCAGGCAAGCCGTGCGTGACAAACATGGTTGGTAGGCTTTCAATGGTGGCCATGGACGTGCTTACTGACATTATTGCACTTTCAATCCATTTTGAATAAGCATCCACGACAACCAAACAAATTTTGCCGAGAAATGGGCCTGCATAATCCACGTGGATCCTCGACCACAGTTCGGAGGGCCACGACTACAAGCTTAGCGATGCCTCTCTGGGTGCATTGCTCAGCTGAGAGCAAGTGTTACACTGGCTCACGCATGAATCTAAATCTGAGTCGATGCCGGGCCACCACACGTGAGATCTGGCGATGGCTTTCATCATTATGATGCCTGGGTGGGTACTGTACAGTTCACATATGAAAGTATCTCTGCCTTTCTTGGGTAAGACCACGCGATTGCCCCACAATAGACAGTCCACCTACAGGGTCAACTCGGCTTTGCGTCTGTGGAATGGCTTAATCGCCTCCTGCATCTCTACTGGGACACCGGACCAGCTCCCATGGAAGTCACATTTTTTTTTACCAAAGACAGTAAAGGATCCTGGCTGGTCACGGGGGACTTCTCGTTCTCGAATGCCTCCATGACCATGAGAAAGTCCGCTGGCTGTGCCATTTCCACCCCGGTGGTGGGCAATGGCAGCCGACTGAGAGCATCTGCGCAGTTCTGTGTGCCCGGTCTGTGGCGGTTTACATCGGTGTATGCCGACACATGAGCGCCCATCTTTGGATGTGGGCAGAGGCATTGGTGTTAATCTCTTTGCTCTCAGAGAACAGCAATATAAGCGGCTTGTGGTCAGTTTCAAGCTCAAACTTGAGGCCAAATAAGTACTGGTGCATTTTTTTCATCCCGTAGATGCACGCCAGAGCCTCTTTTTCAATCATGCTGTAGGCCCTTTTGGCCTTGGACAATCTCCTGGACACATAAGCGACCGGTTGCAAAATCCCCGATTCATTAGCCTGTTGTAACACACACCCGACCCCGTATGACGATGCATCGCAAGCTAGCACTAATCGTTTACAAAGGTTAACAGGACAAAGGTATGAACATAACAGATTTCTGGCTTTCTTAAAGGCAGCCTCTTGTGAAATCCCCCATACCCAGTCGTCTCCCTTGCGCAGTAGCGCATGTTGGGGTTCCAGCAGGGTGCTTAACCCAGGTAGGAAATTACCGAAATAGTTCAGGAGTCCCAGGAATGACCGCAGTTCCATCACGTTCTGTGGTCGCGGCGCTTTCTTGATGGCCTCCGTCTTGGTGTCGGTGGATCTGATGCCATCCGCTGCGATTGTTCGTCCCAAGAACTCGACGTCCTGTGCCAGGAAAACACACTTCAAGCGTTTCAACCTGCGTCCCACGTGATCCAACCGACTAAGAACCTCTTCCAGATTCTTCAAGTGTTCCATGGTGTCCCGACCTGTAACTAATGTGTCGTCCTGGAAAACCACTGTGCAAGGAACCGACTTTAGCATGTTCCGCTGAAAGATTGCCGTGGCCGGCTGAATCCCGAACGGGCACCGGTTGTAGATAAGCAGACCTTTGTGCGTGTTGATGCAGGTGAAGCCTTTCGAAGACTCCTCCAGCTCCTGTGTCATGTAGGCTGAGGTCAGGTCCAGCTTGGTGAACATCTTCCCCCCAGCCAGGGTTGTAAATAAGTCGTCTGCCTTGGGTAGCGGGTACTGGTCCTGAAGCGAAAAACGGTTAATCATTACTTTATAGTCCCCGCAAATTCTGACCGTGCCTCCTTAAGTACCGAGACAATCGGACTGGCCCCGTCGTTGAATTCCACCGGCACAATGATACCTTCACCTTGCAGCCTGTCCAGCTCAATTTCCACTTTTTCACGCATCGTGTACGGTACCGCCCGTGCCTTGTGGTAGATGGGTCGCGTACCGGGAACCAAATGGATCTGTACTTTCACCCCCTGGAAGCTTCCAATGCCTGCTCGAACAACGATGGGAACTTGCTCAGAACCTGGGTACATGAGGCGTCATCGACAGACGAAAGTGCTCGGATGTCATCCCAGTTCCAGCAGATTTTTCCCAGCCAGCTTCTGCAAACAACGTGGGGCCATCCCCTGGCACAATCCACAGCGGGAGTTCGTGTATTGCTTTGTCATAGGAGACTTTGACTTCAGCACTGCCAATTACAGGGATTAGTTCCTTGGTGTAAGTCCTTAGTTTGGTGTGAATGGGGCTGAGCTTGGGCCTGTGTGCCTTTTTTCCCCACAGCCTGTCAAAGGCCTTTTTACTCATTATGGACTGACTTGCCCCCGTGTCCAGTTCCATAGATACTTGAATACCATTCAGTTCAACTTTCAACGTTATTGGTGGATATTTCTGCCTCCTCCATACGAGTCTCCAATTCAGCCTGATTCACAGTGGATCAATCTTTCTCTGCAATGTGGTGATTTGCAGAATGTGCAGGGTTTGCAGCTCGCCTGCACATTCGTTGGAGGTGTCCCATTGTTCTGCAACCATTGCACGCATAGTGCTTAAAGCGGCATTGATGGGGCCGATGATCACCTCCGCAGCAAGATGTTAACTACCTCGCCTTAACGATCGATGGCGGACTCTGGGTCAATTGAGGTCGGGCCACAGCAACTGGCGTGTACGTTCTGCCATGTACATTTCTGCTCGAGACCGACGTTACATTATGCACAGTACTGGCTGAAACTTCCTTACTCTGCGAAATCTGTTTGGTGTTGTTGCTGGTGGACATAAATGCCTGGGCTATCGTTATTGCTTTACTTAGATTCGGAGTTTCTACTGTCAACAGTTTGTCTCATGTCCAATGCCCAGTACAAAAAAGTCTCTGAGTATTTGTTCTAAGAATCCCTCAAATTCACAATGTCCTGCAAGGCACCTTAGTTCGGCAACATAGCTCACCACTTCCTGGCCATCTGATCGTTGACACATGTAGAATTGATACCTCGCCATCAAAACGCTTTCCTTAGGATTTAGGTGCTCCCGGACCAGCGTACACAATTCTTCGTAGGATTTCTCTGTTGGTTTTGCCGGGGCCAACAGATTCTTCATGAAGCCATAGGTTATTTTCCCACAGACAGTTAGGAGGATTGCCCTTTGTTTGGTAGCGTTCTCATTCCCTTCCAGCTCGTTGGCCACAAAGTATTGGTCGAGTCTCTCCACGAAGGCCTCCCAATCATCCCCTTCTGAGAACTTCTCCAGGATACCGACTGTTCTTTGCATTTTTGCGCGGTTGTTCATTACCTCGTCGCCAATTGGTACACTCGTAATAAAAGATGAAACTGAGTACTATGTGTAATGAGCAGGTGTGACCTTAGCTCCTTTAATAAGACTCCAAAGTGCAGGTACCTCGTGGGTGGCCTGCTTATATACTGTGCTCCCAAGGGATGCTGGGATCCCTTGGGACTCCAACAGGTGGGCCCTCTGATGGTCAGGTGTCATGCAGGCTACACAGGTTTAAATACATTACAGATAGTATGCAGGTGCAGCAAGTGATCAGGAAGGCCAATGGTATCTTGGCCTTTATTGTAAAGGGTATGGAGTATAAAAGCAGTGAAGTCTAACTACAGCTATATAAGGTATTGGTGAGGCCACACCTGGAATACTGCGTGCAGTTTTGGTTTCCATGGTTACGAAAGGATATACTTGCTTTGGAGGCAGTTCAGAGAAGGTTCACCAGGCTGATTCCGGGGATGAGGGGGTTGACTTATGAGGAAAGATTGAGTAGGTTGGACCTCTACTCATTGGAATTCAGAAGAATGAGAGGTGATCTTATCGAAACGTATAAGATTATGAGGGGGCTTGACAAGGTGGATGCAGAGAGGATGTTTCCACTGATAGGGGAGACTAGAACTAGAGGGCATAATCTTAGAATAAGGGGCTGCCCATTTAAAACAGAGATGAGGAGAAATTTCTTCTCTCAGAGGGTTGTAAATCTGAGGAATTCGCTGCGTCAGAGAACTGTGGAAGCTGGGAAATTGAATAAATTTAACGCAGAAATAGACAGTTTCTTAAACAATAAGGGGTTATGGGGAGCGGGCGGAGAAGTGGAGCTGAGTCCATGATCAGATCAGCCATGTCGGAGCAGGCACGAGGGGCCTTACGGCCTACTCCTGTTCCTATTTCTTATGTTCTTATGTGGGTATGATTCTTAATGAATACATTGCATCTGCTTTCACAACAGAGAGGGGCAATGCAGACTTTGCAATGAGGAAGGAGGAGTGTGAAATATTAGATGGAGATGGCAGAAGCTCTGAAGAAATATTTTGTATCAGTCTTTACAGTAGAGGACACTAACAATATTCCAACAATAGATAGTCTAGGTGCTATCGGGGGGAAGGAACTTAACACAATCATAATCACTAAGGAGGTGGTACTCAGTAAGATAATGGGACTAAAATGTGGATAAATCCCCTGGACCTGATGGCATCCTAGAGTCTTAAGAGAAGTAACGGCAGGGATTATGGATGCATTGGTTGTAATTTACCAAAATTTCTTGGATTCTGGGGAGGTCCCAGCAGATTGGAAAACTGGAAGTGTAACGCCCCTATTTAAAAAAGGAGGCAGACAAAAAGCAGGAAATTATAGGCCAGTTAGCCTAACATCTGTGGTTGGGAAAATGTTGGAGTCCATGATCAAAGAAGCAGCAGCAGGACATTTGGAAAAGCAAAATTCGGTCAGGCAGAGTCAGCATGGATTTATGAAGGGGAAGTCATGTTTGACAAATTTGCTGGAGTTCTTTGAAGATGTAACGAGCAGGATGGATAAAGGGGAACCAGTGGATGTGGTGTATTTGGACTTGCAGAAGGCATTTGACAGGGTGTCACATAAAAGGTTACTACACAAGATAAAGTTTCATGGGGTTGGAGGTAATATATTAGCATGGATAGAGGATTGGCTAACTAAGAAAACAGAGAGTCGGGATAAATGGTTCATTCTCTGGTTGGCAACCAGTAACTAGTGGGGTGCCACAGGGATCAGTGCTGGGACCCCAACTATTTACAATCTATATAAACAACTTGGAAGAAGGGACTGAGTGTAACGTAGCCAAGTTTGCTAACGATACAAAGATGGAAGTGAAAACAAGGTGTGAGGAGGACACAAAAAATCTGCAAAAGGACATAGACAGGTGAAGTGAGTGATCAGATCAGCCATGATCTTATTAAATGGCGGAGCAGGCTCGAGGGGCCGTATGGCCTACTCCTGCTCCTATTTCTTATGTTTTTATGAGATAAATATAAGTATTAAGGGGCTTAGCAGCTTTGAAAGTGGATAAGTCCGCAAGCCCAGATGAAATGTATCCCAGGCTGTTGAGAGAAGCAAAAGAGGAAAGAGGAAATAGCAAAGGCTTTGACCATAATTTTCCAATCCTCTCTGGCTTCAGGTGTGGTGCCAGAGGACTGGAGGACTGCTAATGTTGTACCTTGGTTTAAAAAGGGAGAAAGGGATTATAGTGTCTCTGCACCTTACTACAAATTCACACGAGGCATAGATATATCAGACATGGTCACTCTGTGACCTTCACCTTTATTGCCAGGACCAAGAAGTGCTGACCCTGGATGGGACCTCCCCTTTTGTACCTGGAAACCCATGAGGAGTGTCTCCCGCAAGTTCACCCCCTGTGGTCAGGGTGTGCATTTCAAGGGTACAGGTACAGTGTGCATGAGTTACAGTTACATGACTATGTCATTGCAAGATGGTGAAATACATGACATCACCTCCCCCTTAAGTCTTTTTGCTTCAGAGGTTGAGTCTGTCAGCTGGTCGACGCTCTCTCATGGAGCGCTGCGGTTGTGGCTCTGGTGGCTGAGCCTCGGCACACGTCTCTGTCACTTGAGGTGATTCCGGCCTGTCTGGGCTGGCCGCAGGGACTGTGCATGCTGAGGGCTGTCTTTGTTGCTTGTACGCTGGCAGTGGTGTGGGTGCCATCTCATCATGCTCTTTTTCAGGTTCCTCCGTGTCTATGCTGAACCTTTTCTTTACTTGGTCCAAGTGTTTACGGCATATCTGCCCATTGTTTAGTCGGACCACCATGACTCTATTTCCTTCTTTACCAATTACGGAGCCCTCAAGCCACTTGGGTCCCAAAGCATGGTTAAGAACAAATACCGGGTCATCTATTTCTATACACCTCCCCCTTGAGTTTCGATCATGGAGCTCGGTTTGGGACTGGCGCTTGCCCTCAACAATGTCTGCCAGGTCTGGATGAATGAGGGACAGCCGCGTCTTGAGCGTGCGTTTCATGAGGAATTCCGCTGGTGGGACTCCCGTGAGCGAGTGCGGTCAGGACCTGTAGGCCAGCAGGAGGCGCGATAGGCAGTACTGAAGGGAGGGTCCTTGGATGCATAACATGCCCTGTTTTATGACTTGGACCGCCCGTTCCGCCTGGCCATTGGAAGCCGGCTTGAACGGCGCTGTCCGGACGTGCTTGACCCCATTGCCCGACATAAACTCCTGGAATTCATGGCTGGTAAAACACGGGCCATAGTCGCTGACCAGGATGTCCGGCAAGCCGTGGGTCGCGAAAACCGTACACAGACTCTCCACGGCGATGGATGTCGTGCACGAGTTCAGTATGATGCACTTGATCCACTTCGAGTATGCATCGACAACGATCAGGAACATTTTCCCCATGAACGGGCCCACATAGTCTACGTGAATACGTGACCATGGTCTGGTGGGCCAGGGCCACGGACTGAGTGGGGCCTCTATGGGGGCATTGCCCAGCTGGGCATACGTCGTGCACCTGCGAACCCAGTGTTCCAGGTCTGAGTCAATCCCCAGCCACCATACATGTGACCGGGCAACGGCCTTCATTAACACGATGCCAGGGTGCTCGCTGTGGAGTTCCCTGATGAACGCTTCCCTTCCTTTCTGGGGCATGACTACCCGGCTGCCCCATAGTAGGCAGTCGGCTTGGATGGAGAGCTCATCCATCCGTCTCTGAAATGGTCTGACTTCCTCGGGGCACGCCCTGTGTGCGGGCGCCCAATCCCCAGTCAGGACACATTTCTTTATCATGGATAGGAGGGGGTCCCTGTTTATCCAGAGTTTGATCTGGCGGGCTGTGATGGGGGAGCCTGCAGTGTCAAAACCCTCAACGGCCATGACCATCTCGGCACTCTGCTCCGACACCCCCTCGCTGGTGGCCAGTGGGAGCCTGCTGAGCGGGTCAGCGCAATTTTCGGTGCCTGGCCAGTGCAGTATGGTGTAGTCATATGCAGCCAGCGTGAGGGCCCACCGCTGTATGCGAGCTGATGCGTTAGCATTGACAGCTTTGCTGTCGGACAACAGGGATGTTAACGGCTTGTGGTCCGTCTCTAGCTTGAACTGTCTACCAAAAAGGTACTGGTGCATCTTTTTCACACCTACACACATGGGAGTGCCTCCTTCTCAACCATGCAGTATTCACGCTCTGCCTGGGAGAGCGACCTGGAGGTGTAAGCCACCGGTTGGAGTCGGCCGTCATCATTGCCCTGCTGCAATACACACCCAACCCCGTAGGATGACGCATCACATGTTAAGACCAGTTTTTTACAGGGGTCATACAAAGTCAACAGTTTGTTGGAACACAGCAGGTTCCTCGCCTTATTGAAAGCCCGTTCTTGATAGTCCCCCCAAAACCATTCACAACCTTTACACAGGAGCATGTGTAACGGCTCCAACAATGTGCTTAAGTTCGGCAGAAAGTTCCCAAAATAATTCAAAAGTCCCAGGAATGATCGCAACTCCGACGTGTTGCCGGGCCTGGGCGCCCGGCGAATCGCCTCCGTTTTGGATTCGGTGGGCCGGATCCCGTCTGCGACAACCCTCCTGCCCAAAAACTCGACCTCTGGGGCCAAAAACACACACTTGGCCTTTTTCAACCGCAAGCCTACCCGATCCAATCGGCGTAGCACCTCCTCCAGGTTGTGGAGGTGTTCTTCGGTGTCTCAAACCGTTATGAGAATGTCGTCTTGGAATAGGAACGTTCCAGGAATGGATTTGAGCAAGCTTTCCATGTTTCTCTGAAAGATGGCTGCTGCCAAACGAATGCCAAATGGACACCTGTTGTAGACAAATAATTCCTTGTGCGTCGTGATGGTGGTCAGAAGCTTGGATTCTTGAGCCAGTTCCTGAGTCATGTAGGCCGAAGTGAGGTCCAACTTCGTGAACAGCTTGCCACCTACCAGCGTGGCAAAAAGGTCCTCCGCTCTCGGAAGTGGGTATTGGTCTTGCAGCAACACTCGGTTGATGGTGGCTTTGTAGTCGCCACAAATCCTAACCGAACCATCTGCTTTGAGGACGGGAACGATGGGACTTGCCCAGTCGCTGAATTCAACAGCCGAAATTATGCCCTCTCTGAGCAGCCTGTCCAGTTCACATTCAATTTTTTCACATATGGCACCGCTCTGGCTTTGTGGTGCACTGGTCTGGCGTCCAAAGTGATGCGTATCACTACTTTAGTGCCCTTGAACATTCCGACACCCGGTTGAAACAGTGACCCAAATTTTTGAAGGACCTGTGAGCATGAACTTCGCTCCACAGATGAAATGGCGTGCACATCCCCCCATTTCCAATTCATCTCGGCTAGCCAATTCCTCCCCAAAAGCGCGGGGCCATTTCCCGGAACAATCCAGAGTGGCAGCCAGTTCTGTAATCCATTATGTGTTACCACCAAGTTTGCACTGCCCAGCACTGGGATGATCTCTTTGGTGTACGTCCATAGCTGCGTCTCAATGCGTTCCAGTTTGGACCTGCTAGCTCTGTGTGGCCATAGTCTCTCAAATTGTTGGGCGCTCATGAGTGACTGGCTAGCTCCCGTATCCAGCTCCATGTGCACTGGGATGCCATTCAGTAAGACTTTCATTATCTTGGGTGGTGTTTTAGTGTATGAGCTGTGAACGTCAGCCACATGAACCCGCTGTACTTCAGCATCTATGGCTTTACCCCAGGCCTCATCCTGCATTGCAGACCCCTCATCTGGTTCCTCTGTCTCGCAGATTAGCCTCGCTACTGCCTTTTTGCACATCCTGGCCAAGTGTCCACTGACATTACAAATCCTACAGGTATATTGCTGGAACCTGCAGTTTTTTGCAGTGTGTCTACCCCCTGCACCTCCAGCATGAGTTGAGATTGAGATTGCTGTTAACAAAAGGACTATTACCAGGCATTCCTCTCTGATTGTCCATTTGGCTGTTTCTAAGCACACTGATGGTGGGTGCTAATGGTCCCATCGCGGGACGCATTGTTCCTCGAGATGGCATGAATTGCCGATCCCCTTTCCATTGTCCTTGTTGCAGGCCCACCCTAGAGCCTGTTGCTGCCTGGGCGGTTTCAAAATGCCCTTGCCTGCCTGCGGGGTCCCGAGCTGCGTTCACCATGTTAACTCCCTGGTCCATCGCCACGTTTGGACCAGGGCTGCGCGCGTAAATTAGCTTGGTCTCCTCTTTCCCTGCCATAAAGGTATGAGCTATCAACGCCACCCCTTCTAAAGTCAAGTCCTTAGTCTTTATGAGCTTCCTGAAAAAGCCGGCATGATTAATGCCCTCGATGAAAAAGTCCCTTAACATCTCCCCCCCTGCAGGCATCGGAGAACTTAGAGACTGGCCAAGCGCCGCAGTTCCGCCACGAAGTCCGAGACGTTTTGACCCTCCCGACGCCGGTGAGAGTAGAACCGGTGCCGGGTCATGTGTACGCTACTCGCCGGCTTGAGATGCTCACTGATCAGCTGGCTGAGCTCTTCAAACAACTTGTCCGCCGGCTTTTGGGGTGCGAGCAGGTCTTTCATCAGTGCATACGTCTGTGGTCCGCAGCTGGTCAGTAGATGCGCCCTCCGCTTGTCAGCCGCTGTCTCTTCCAGCCAGTCCTTCATGACAAAGCTCTCCTGGAGTCTTTCCACGAAGTCGTCCCAGTCCTCACCCACAAAGTAACGTTCCTCTGTGCCACCGGTGGCCATCCTCGTGATTCGGTGATTCCCGTTTCTCGTCGCCAAATGTAGTGTCCCTACACCTTACTACAAACTCACACGAGGCATAGATATATCAGACACGGTCACTCTGTGACCTTCATCTTTATTGCCAGGACCAAGGAGTGCTGACCCTGGGTGGGACCTCCCCTTTTATACCTGGAAACCCAGGTGAGGAGTGTCTCCCGCAAGTTCACCCCCTGTGGTCAGGGTGTGCATTTCTAGGGTACAGGTACAGTGTACATGAGTTACAGTTACATGACTATTGTCATTGCAAGATGGTTAAATACATGACAGGGATAGATCGAGTAATTACAGGCCAGTCAGCCTAACTTCGGTGGTAGGAAAATTATTGGAAAAAATCCTGAGGGAATTGACAAATCTTCATTTGCAAAGACATGGATTTGGCAAGGACAGTCATCATGGATTTGTTAAGGGAAGGTCGTGTCTGACTAACTTGATTGCATTTTTTGAGGAGGTAACCAGGCGGGTCGATGAGGGCAGTGCGTATATGGATTTTAGCAAAGCTTTTGATAAGGTCCCACATGGCAGACTGGTCCTGAAAGAAATCGCCCTTGGGATCCAGGGCAAAGTGGCAAGTTTGGCTCAGAGGCAGGAAGCAAAGGGTAATGGTTGATGGGTGTTTTTGTGACTGGAAGGCTGTAACCAGTGCGGTTCCGCATGGCTCAGTGCTGGGTCCTTTGCTTTTTGTGGTATATATCAATGATTTGTACTTAAATGTTCGAGGTATGATTAAAATGTTTGCAGATTACACTAAAATACGCCGTGTGGTTGATAATGAAGAAGAAAACTGTGGACTGCAGGAAGATATCAATGTATTAGTTAGGTGGGCAGAACAGTGGCAAATGGAATTCAATCCGGATAAGTGTGAGGTAATGCATCTGGGGAGGTCTAACAAGGCAAGGGAATACACATTAAATGTTGCGACACTGAAAAGTGTCGAGGAACAAAGGGGCCTTGGAGTGCAGGTCCACATATCTCTCAAGGCCAGGTAGATAAGGTGGTTAAGAAGGCATATGGAATACTTGTCTTTATTAGTTGAAGCATGGAATACAAGAGCAAGTACGTTATACTTGAACTGTATAAAACACTGGTTAGGCCACAGCTGGAGTACTGTGTGCAGTTCTGGTTACCACATTATAGGAAAGATGTGATTGCACTGGAAAGCGTACAGAAGAGATTTACAAGAATGTTGCCTGGACTGGAGAATTTTGCTTTTGAGGAAAGATTGGAGATGCTGGGTTTGTTTTCTTTCGAATAGAGGAGGCTAAGGGGAGACCTGATTGAGGTGTATAAAATTATAAGGGGCCTGGTTAGAGTGGATAGGAAGGACCTGTTTCCCTTGGCAGAGGGGTCAACAACCAGGTGGCATAGATTTCAAATAATTGGGGGAGGTTTAGAGGAGATATAATGGGAAATCTCTTCACCCAGAGGGTGGTGGGGGTCTGGAACTCACTGCCTGAAAGGGTGGTAGAGGCAGAAAGGCTCACCACCTTAAAAAAATACTTGGATGTGCATTTAAAGTGCTGTAACCTACAGGGCAACGGACCAAGAGCTGGTAGTGGGATTAGGCTGGATCGCTCTTGGTCGGCCGGCGTGGACACGATGGACCAAAATGGCCTCCTTTGCTGTAAATTTCCATGATTCTATGAATCTATCTAACCAGTGCTCTACCTGCCCTGTGAGTGTTTCATGTGACAGTGTAGGGGGAGCTTTACTCTGTATCTAAACCTTGCTGTACCTGCCATGCTAGTGTTTGATGGGACAGTGTATTGGGAGCTTTACCTTATATCTAACCAGTGCTGTACCTGTCCTGCGAGTGTTTGATGGGTCACTATTGAGGTAGCTTTATTCTGTATCTAACCCGTGCTTTACGTGTCCTGCGAGTGTTTGATGGGACCGTGTGGAGGGAACTTTTCTTTGTATTTAACCCTCCTGAACCTTACTTTACTCTGTATCTACCTGCAATGACCCTGTCCTGGGAGTATTTGATGGGACAAGGCAGAGGGAGCTTTACTCTGTATTTAAACCGTGCTGTACCTGCCCTGGGAGTGTTTGATGGGACAGTGTCGAGGAAGCTTTACTCTGTATCTAACCATGCTGTACCTGCCCTGGGAGTGTTTGATGGGACAGTGTAGAGGGTACTTTTCTTTGTATTTAACCCTCCTGAACCTGCACTGATGTGACATTGTAGGGAGAGGTTTATTATGTATCTAACCCATGCTATACTTGTCCTGGGAGTGTTTGATGGGTCAGTGTAGAGGGAGCTTTACTCTGTATCTAACCCGCACTTTACCTGCTCTGGGTGCGATTGATGGGACAGTGCAGAGGGACCTTTACTCTGTATCAGACCCATGCTGTAGCTGCCCTGGGACTGTTGATGGGACAGTGTAGAGGCAGCTTTACTCTGTATCTAACCTGTGCTGTACTTGTCCTGGGAGTGTTGATGGGACAGTGTACAGTGGGCATTACCCTGTGTCTAATCATGGCGATACCTGCCCTGGGAGTGTTTGATGGGACAGTGCAGAGAAAGCTTTACTCTGTATCTAACCCATTCTGTACCTGTCCTGGGAGTATCTAATGGGTCAGTTTGAACGGAGCTTTACACAGTATCTAACCTGTGTTGTACCTGTCCTGAGAGTGTTTGATGGGACAGTGTAGAGGGTGTTTTACTCTGTAATCCGTTCACAATAAAGGATGAAACTGAGTACCGTGTACAATGAGCAGTGTGACCTTAGCTCCTTTAATAAGACTCCAGAGTGCAGGTACCTCGTGGGTGGCCTGCTTATATACCGTGCTCCCTTATATACCGATGCTGGGATCCCTTAGTTCTCCAACAGGTAGGCCCTCTGGTGGTTGTGTAATACAGGTTACAAGAGGTTAAGTACATAACACCCTGTATCTAACCATGGCTATACATTCCCTGGTGCTTCATGAGACAGTGTAGAGAGTGCTTTTCTCTTTATTTAATCCTCCTGTACCTGCCCTGGGCTTGTTTGATGGGACAGTGTAGAGGGAGCATTACTCTGTACCGAACCCATGGTGTACCTGCCCTGGGAGTGTGTCATGTGACAGTGTAGGAGGAGCTTTACTCTGTACTAAACCCATGCTGTACCTGGGAGGGTGATGGGACAGTGTAGAGGGAGATTTACTCTGTATCTGAAACGTGTTGTACCTGTCCTGGGAGTGTTTGATGAGACAGTTGAGATGAGCTTTACTCTGTATCTAACCCATGCTGTCCATGCCCTGGGAAAGTTTCATGGGATCGTACAGGGGGAGTTTTACTCAGTATGATACACGTGCTGTACTGCGCTGGGAGTGCTTGATGAGACAGTGCTGTGGGAGCTTTTCTCTGTACCTAACCTGTGCTGTACGTGCCTGATAGTGTTTGATGGAACAGTGTAGAGGCAGCTTTACTCTGTATCTGGCCCGTACTGTACCTGCCCTGGGAGTGTCTGATTGCACAGTGTAGAGAGGCCTTTACTCTGTTTCTAACCCGTGCTGTACCTGCCCTGGGAGTGTTTGATGGGACAGTGTAGAGGGAGCTTTACTCTGTGACTAACCCGCACTGTAGCTGCCCTGGGAGTGTTTGACACGACAGTGCAGGGCGATGTTTTACTCTGCATCTTACCCGTGCTGTATATGCCCTGGTAGTATTTGCTGGGATAGTTTAGTGGGAGATTTACTCAGTATGATACCTGTGCTATACCTGGCCTGGGAGTGCGCGATGGGACATTGTAGAGATAGCTTTACTCTCTATATAAACCGTGCTATACCTGGCCTGGAAGTATGTAATGGGACATTGTAGAGGGAGCTTCACTGTGTATCGAACCCATGCCGTACCTGCTCTGGGTGTGTTTGATGAGAGGGAAGAGTGGGAGATTTACTCTGCGTCGAACATACCCTGTACCTGCCCTGGGATTATTTGATGGGACAACGTAGAGGGAGCTTTAGTCTATATCTAACCTGTGTTGTACCTGCCTTGGAAGTGTTTGCTGCGACAGTATAGAAGGAGCTTTGTTCTGTATCTAACCCTTGCTATACCTGCCCTAGGAGTGTTTGGTGGGACAGTGTAGAGGGAGCTTTACTTTGTATATAACCTGTGCTGTACCTGGCCTGGGAGATTTTGATGGGACAGTGTAATGAGAGCTTTACTCTGTATCAAAAGCATGCTGTATCAGGCCTGAGAATGTGTGATGGGATAGTTTAGTTGGAGCTTTACTTTGTATCTAACCTGTGCTTTACCTGCCCTGGAAGTGTTTGCTGTGACAGTATAGAAGGGGCTTTATTCTGCATCTAACCTGTACTGTACCTGCCCTGGAGCGTGTGATTGCACAATGTAGAGGGAGCTTTGCTCTGTATCTAACCCTTGGTAGACCTGCCCTAGGAGTGTTTGGTGGGACAGTGTAGAGGGAGCTTTACTTTGTATATAACCTGTGCTGTACCTGGCCTGGAAGTTTTTGATGGGACTGTGTAATGGGAGCTTTACTCTGTATCAAAAGCATGCTGTACCTGGCCTGGGAGTGTGTGATGGGATAGTTTAGTTGGAGCTTCACTTTGTATCTAACCTGTGCTTTACCTGCTTTGTGAGTGTTTCATGGGACTGTGTAGGGAGAGCATTACTCTGTATCTAACCCGTGCTGTACCTGTCCTGGGAGTGTTTCATGGGACTGTGTAGGGAGAGCTTTACTCTGTATCTAAACCGTGCTGTACCTGTCCTGGGAGTGTTTCATGAGACTGTGTAGGGGGAGCATTACTCTGTATCTAACCCGTACTATACCTGTGCTGGGAGTGTTTCATGGGACTGACGATTCGGAAAGATAGACAAGAAGGGAAAGGAGGTGGGGCAGCTCTGTTAATAAAGGATGATATCAGGGCAGTTGTGAGAGACGATATTGGCTCCAATGAACAAAATGGTGAATCATTGTGGGTGGAGATTAGAGATAGTAAGGGGAAAAAGTCACTGGTGGGTGTAGTTTATAGGCCCCGAAATAATAACTTCACTGTGGGGCGGGCAATAATCAAGGGAATAATGGAGGCATGTGAAAAAGGAACGGCAGTAATCATGGGGGATTTTAACCTACATATCGATTGGTCAAATCAAATCGCACGGGGTAGCCTGGAGGAGGAATTCATAGAATGCATACGGGATTGTTTCTTAGAACAGTATGTTACAGAACCTACAAGGGAGCAAGCTATCTTAGATCTGGTCCTGTGTAATGAGACAGGAATAATAAACGATCTCCTAGTAAAAGATCCTCTCGGAATGAGTGATCACAGTATGGTTGAATTTGTAATACAGATTGAAGGTGAGGAAGTAGTGTCTCAAACGAGCATACTATGCTTAAACAAAGGGGACTACAGTGGGATGAGGGTAGATTTGGCTAAAGTAGACTGGAAACACAGACTAAACGGTGGCACAATTGAGAAACAGTGGAGGACTTTTAAGGAGCTCTTTCATAGTGCTCAACAAAAATATATTCCAGTGAAAAAGAAGGGCGGTAAGAGAAGGGATAACCAGCCGTGGATAACCAAGGAAATAAAGGAGAGTATCAAATTAAAAACCAATGCGTATAAGGTGGCCAAGGTTAGTGGGAAAATAGAAGATTGGGAAAATTTTAAACGACAGCAAAGAATGACTAAGAAAGCAATAAAGAAAGGAAAGATAGATTACGAAGGTAAACTTGCGCAAAACATAAAAACGGATAGTAAAAGCTTTTACAGATATATAAAACGGAAAAGAGTGACTAAAGTAAATGTTGGTCCCTTAGAAGATGAGAAGGGGAATTTAATAATGGGAAATGTGGAAATGGCTAAGACCTTAAACAATTATTTTGCTTCGGTCTTCACAGTGGAAGACACAAAAACCATGCCAAAAATTGCTGGTCACAGGAATGTCGGAAGGGAGGACCTTGAGACAATCACTATCAGTAGGGGGGTAGTGCTGGACAGGCTAATGGGACTCAAGGTAGACAAGTCCCCTGGTCCTGATGAAATGCATCCCAGGGTATTAAAAGAGATGGCGGAAGTTATAGCAGATGCATTCGTTATAATCTACCAAAATTCTCTGGACTCTGGGGAGGTACCAGCAGATTGGAAAGCAGCTAATGTAATGCCTCTGTTTAAAAAGGGGGCAGACAAAAGGCAGGTAACTATAGGCCGGTTAGTTTAACATTTGTTAGGGGAAAATGCTTGAAGCTATCATTAAGGAAGAAATAGCGGGACATCTAGATAGGAATAGTGCAATCAAGCAGATGCAGCATGGATTCATGAAGGTGAAATCATGTTTAACTAATTTACTGGAATTCTTTGAGGAAATAACTAGCATGGTGGATCGAGGTATACCGATCGATGTGGTGTATTTAGATTTCCAAAAGGCATTCGATAAGGTGTCACACAAAAGGTTACTGCAGAAGATAAAGGTACGCGGAGTCAGAGGAAATGTATTAGCATGGATAGAGAATTGGCTGGCGAACAGAAAGCAGAGAGTTGGGATAAATGTGTCCTTTTCGGGTTGGAAATCAGTGTTTAGTGGTGTGCCACAGGGATCGGTGCTGGGACCACAACTGTTTACAATATACATAGATGACCTGGAAGAGGGGTCAGAGTGTAGTGTAACAAAATTTGCAGATGACACAAAGATTAGTGGGAAAGCGGGTTGTGCAGAGGACACAGAGAGGCTGCAAAGAGATTTAGATAGGTTAAGCGAATGGGCTAAGGTTTGGCAGATGGAATACAATGTCGGAAAATGTGAGGTCATCTACCTTGGGAAAAAAAACAGTAAAAGGGAATATTATTTGAATGGGGAGAAATTACAACATGCTGCGGTGTAGAGGGACCTGGGGGTCCTTGTGCATGAACCCAAAAAGTTAGTTTGCAGGTGCAGCAGGTAATCAGGAAGGCGAATGCAATGTTGGCCTTCATTGCGAGAGGGATGGAGTACAAACGCAGGGAGGTCCTGCTGCAACTGTATAGGGTATTGGTGAGGCCGCACCTGGAGTACTGCGTGCAGTTTTGGTCACCTTACTTAAGGAAGGATATACTAGCTTTGGAGGGGGTACAGAGACGATTCACTAGGCTGATTCCGGAGCTGAGGGGGTTACCTTATGATTGAGTAGACTGGGCCTTTACTCGTTGGAGTTCAGAAGGATGAGGGGTGATCTTATCGAAACATTTAAAATAATGAAAGGGATATAGAGGCAGAGAGGTTGTTTCCACTGGTCGGGGAGACTAGAACTAGGGGGCACAGCCTCAAAATACGGGGGAGCCAATTTAAAACCGAGTTGAGAAGGAATTTCTTCTCCCAGAGGGTTGTGAATCTGTGGAATTCTCTGCCCAAGGAAGCAGTTGAGGCCAGCTCATTGAATGTTTTCAAATCACAGATAGATAGATTTTTAACCAATAAGGGAATTAAGGGTTACGGGGAGCGGGCCGGTAAGTGGAACTGAGTCCACGGCCAGATCAGCCATGATCTTGTTGAATAGTGGAGCAGGCTCGAGGGGCGAGATGGCCTACTCCTGTTCCTAATTCTTATGTTTTTCTGTTTATCAAACACTCCCAGGACAGGTACAGCACAGGTTAGATACAGAGTAAAGCTCTAGCTATATTGTCCCATCAAACGCACCCAAGGCAGAGACAGTGTATGTTAGATACAGAGTAAAGCTCCCCCTGCACTGTCACATCAAACACTCCCAGGGCAGGAACAGCACGTGTTTGATGCAGAGTAAATCTCCCTCTCTTCTGTCCCATCAAACATTACCACAGTATCTACAGGACGGGATAGATACTGAGTAAAGCTTCCTCCACACTGTCCCCATAATGCTTTGCTATGTCCGAAAATCCACTCCAACACTCTGTATCTTAACCTGTGCTGTACCTGTCCTGGGAGTGTTTCATGGGACAGTGTAGGGTGAGCTTTACTCTGTATCTTAACCTGTGCTGTACCTGTCCTGGGAGTGTTTCATGGGACAGTGTAGGGTGAGCTTTACTCTGTATCTTAACCTGTGCTGTACCTGTCCTGGGAGTGTTTCATGGGACAGTGTAGGGTGAGCTTTACTCTGTATCTTAACCTGTGCTGTACCTGTCCTGGGAGTGTTTCATGGGACAGTGTAGGGTGAGCTTTACTCTGTATCTTAACCTGTGCTGTACCTGTCCTGGGAGTGTTTCATGGGACAGTGTAGGGTGAGCTTTACTCTGTATCTTAACCTGTGCTGTACCTGTCCTGGGAGTGTTTCATGGGACAGTGTAGGGTGAGCTTTACTCTGTATCTTAACCTGTGCTGTACCTGTCCTGGGAGTGTTTCATGGGACAGTATAGAGGGAGCTTTACTCTGTATCTCATCATCATAGGCGGTCCCTCGAATGAGGATGACTTGCTTCCACAAGTTCACAGGTGTTTCGATGAAGGACCCGATGGTCCAGTCCTGAACTCCAATTGAGGGGGTGGAAGATGCCTGTGCATGATTTTTTTTAACGTGTGGTGACCGTTGCACACCAGCCACCACACGGGCTTGACAGAGCTAGGCCTTTATCCAGTGGCAAGGGTTAACCAAGACGATTGGAGACCTGCTGTGCTGCACGGACCTAGTGTGCACACATATCGCAGTGTGGGCTGGTCCGTGCTGCCCCTGGGCCCCGAACCCTCATCTGTCACACCTCCACCATGATCTCTCGCTGCTCATCCGCCATAAACATTCACCGCATCGCGCCACAAATACTCGCCGCTCATCTGCCCTGACCTTCCCACTCCTCTGTACCTGACGATGTTCCTGCCCACGCTCCAAAACGGCGACCAGGGTTTTGATGATGTCACCCAGTCGCCTATTTAAAAATACTTGGAGCAGCTCACGCTGGAGGTTGAAGTGCTATGCTGCTCCAGCTCTTTTATAGCCCAACCTGCGGAGCTGTTCTCTCACAGGTCGAGGGGCCACAAGATTATCTAACCCGTGCTGTACCTGCCCTGAGAGTGTTAGATGGGAAAATGCAGAGCGAGCTTTACTCTGTATCTAACATGCACTGTACCTGCCCTGGGAGTGTTTGATGGGTCAGTGTAGAGGGAGCTTTGCTCAGTATCTAACCTGTGCTGTACCTGCTCTGAGTGTGTTTGATGGGACAGAAGAGAGGGAGATTTACTTTGTATCTAACACGCACTGTACCTGCCCTGGGAGTGTTCAATGGGAAAATGCAGAGGTAGCTTTACTCTGTATCTAACACACACTGTACCTGCCCTGGGAGTGTTTAATGGGACAGTGCAGGGGGAGCTTTATTCTGTATATAACCCATGCTATACCTGCCATGGGAGTTTTTGATGGGAAGTGCACGGTGAGCTTTACTCTGTATCTAACCCGTGCTGTACTTGCCCTGGGAATTTTTCAGGGGACAGTGCAGGGGAAGCTTTACTCTGTATCTAATCTGTGCTGTACGTGCCCTGGGAGTTTTTGATGGGGCAGTGCAGTGGAAGCTTTACTTTGTATCCACCCTGTTCGGTACCTGCCCTGGAAGTGTTTGATAGGACAAATTAGAAGGAGCTTTACTCTGTATCTAACCTGTGCTGTACCTGTCCTGGGAGCGTTTGATGGGTCAGTGTAGAGGGAGCTTTACTCAGTTTCTAACCCGTGCTGTACCTGCCCTGGGAGTGTTTGACGGGACAGTGCAGGGCGATGTTTTAATCTGCATCTAATCCGTGCTGTATATGCCTTGGGATTATTTGCTGGGATAGTTTAGTGGTAGATTTACTCTGTATGATACCTGTGCTATACCTGGCATGGGAGTGTGTGATGGGACATTGTAGAGATAGCTTTACTCTCTATATAAACCGTGCTATACCTTGCCTGGAAGTGTGTGATGGGACGTTGTAGAGGGGGCTTCACTGTGTATCGAACCCATGACGTACCTGCCCTGGGTGTGTTTGATGAGAGGGAAGAGTGGGAGCTTTACTCTGCGTCGAACATACCCTGTACCTGCCCTGGGATTATTTGATGGGACAATGTAGAGGGAACTTTAGTCTATATCTATCCTGTGTTGTACTTGCCTTGGAAGTGTTTGATGCGACAGCATAGAGGGGGCTTTGTTCTGTATCTAACCTGTACTGTACCTGCCCTGGGAGTGTATGATTGCACAGTGTAGAGGGAGCTTTGCTCTGTATCTAACCCTTGCTATACCTGCCTCAGAGTGTTTGGTGGGACAGCGTAGAGGGAGCTTTAATCTGTATCTAACCCGTGCTGTACCTGCCATGGGAGTTTTTGATGGGACCGTGTAATGGGAACTTTACTCTGTACCTAATGCATGCTGTACCTGGCCTGGGAGTGTGAGATGGGATAGTTTAGTTGGAGCTTTACTTTGTATCTAACCTGTGCTTTACCTGCATTGGGAGTGTGAAGGGGGAGCATTACTCTTGTTAATGAAAATAAATTCACATAGACTCTAGTAAAGTAAGAGAGACAACTTTATTGCTAACAGAGCTCTGGGAGAAGAGTTGAGATCCCGCGATCTGCGAACACCTTCTCCCCCGAGTGCCTTGTGCCGCGGGGTTATAAGCAGTTTACAGGGGGCGGAATACAATCATTTAAATTCATTTACATACAACCAATCAATCCATATGGCAACGCAAGTCATTTACATACAACTTTTTAGTCCTAGTGAAACTTGATAGCATGGCGCGAGTTTGTGGGCCCTTCCTCTGTATCTTTTGTGGTTAGTTATTCTGTTGCAAAACTTTCTATGAAACAGTGGCCTGCACCTGGCCAGGAGTCACTTGTTGCTGCAGAGTTCATATCAGGGACAGCAGATAGGCTTCTTGGTACAAAGTTCATTTAGTGGTGGCTTACCCCATCCTGCTTTGCTATGTCCAAAAATCCACTCCAACAGTTCCCCCTGTTGGTCCTGGAGGATGTTCACGAAATCCAGATGACCACAATGAAGGTGGCTCAGTGCTTAATATGCGGCCTTCGAGGCAAGTTACTTCCCTGACATTTTGTATGTACACCTTGCCTGTAGCTCTAGCCTACCCTTCATAGGTAGTGGTCTGTGCCTGCGTCATCCGCTCCATCTTCCTCGGCGTCTCCGGGTGTTCCCATCAGATGTTCTTTTCCGGTGATCACGCTGGCAACCGGCACTATTCAGATCATTCTGACTTTACAGCAGATATTAAAACATCCGATAATCAAGCAACATGTAATTATTATTACAACAAGAATAACTACTCCATGCGTTAAATAGGACCCCCAGGATCCCCCTAATAGCCAGTCAAGCCAGCTATTCCCCCTTTTTGGGCCTTGTCTGAACTCGTCAAGCTGCTTTCTTATGGCATCAATGGCTTGGGTGATATTGTATGATTCATCTGTAACATGCGTTATACATTTGTCTCCTATTATTGTGCATACTCCCCCCTGTTGGGCTAACTGATAATATACGGCATAATGGGTCTGCTGAGTATACAATCTTAATTCAGACAGCTCCTGGTTGATGGCATCCAATCTCTTAGATGTGCTGTTTCCCAGAATGGTTAATCCACAAATAAGATAGTTCCTATTTTTGGCACTAATTACCCCCGCTGATCCCCCCACAGACAGGGCCCCGAGGAACCCGTGGCTAAGTGATGATCCCAGCATGATAGGATCCTCCCAATTGGCACAGAACTCCTTGCTGATGGCCAGTGTTACTATCCTTCTCCGGGTATGCCACCTTTTGGGGCATGGAACAGTGAGTGGTCCTATAGTTCCTACTGCAAAGAGGACCGGGAGGGTCGGTGTAGCGGTCTTGAAGGTGCCGTTGAGGAGGAACACGAATCCCTCCTTAGCTCTATAACACTTTACGTCGATGTTGCTAACACTCGTGAACTGCTTATACCACCAATTGCTCGGTTCCCTTGAATTTGAGCCCGATCCTACCAATTGGTAAGCATCAAACGGGTATGCCCATGTTTCTGAGCTGACATGAGTTCCGTTGCACTGACCGCAGATAACTTGCCTCCCTGCGGTCACGTTCAGGCATCTTTGCTCATTACAGGTGCGAGTAAACTGGCCTCTATGCACTCGACAGTGCTGACAGGCACACTGCGTCTGCACACAGGTGGCGTTCTTGGGGACCAGGGCATATGCACACCCCCATCCTTGCCCTGAGAAGCAAAGCGGGTAGCTTGCATTGTCTGAGCATACCGTTTCGTCCTTTCCCCGGGACCCCCTGCACACAGGATCTGTGGGATTTATTAATTCCACGCATCTTCCCTGTATACTCCTTCTATATTCGCCGGTTTGTCCCTCACAGGGTGTGTCCGAGGTATCCGCCGTATATAAGTCACAGGGAGTCCACCCAGGGGTGGCCACGAACAGGGCCTCTACTGATTGGGCTAGTGGGTAACACACGGTTCGATTGCCTTGTAAACAAACATATATAGGTCTTGAAAAACAAGTTATCTTCTAATCCTATTAGCTTTACAGCCGTGACAACATAGAATAATGCGATTATATACGCTATCTTAGACATGTTTGTTACGCTCAAATAATACAATATTTACACATTAGCAGTGGCCGTAATTTGGACTTGCTTGCAGCCGTCACCTGTTCGGGGTGCATAAACAAGTATCACATGTCTTATGTTTACTAATTAGTTTCTTTGTACAATTTCAACTGGGTCCAATGTTTCCATACATTCTTCCCTCTTATGTCCAGACAGGCACAGGTGTCTCCACTGATTATGACCTCATATGGGCCATTCCATTTTGGTGCAAACCCTGATTTTTCAGGTAATGTTTTTACCATGACGCGACGTCCCGCCACCGGGACGTCAGGGAACCATTCAAGCTCTTTCTGAGCGTCTCTCTCTTCCTGATTGCCTCTTACTAATTTACGCATCCCTTTGAGTTGAGTGCTCAGTTCCAAAACATACCGTTTAATTTTGTCTTTTAATGGGCCTACGTCGGCCCCACCTGTTATGATGCTTTCTGGTAATTGCATCGCCCTCCTGTCATTAGTTCATAAGGGGTTAATCCAGTTGTCCAGTTTACCGTGGCTCTTAACTTCATTAATATAATAGGTAATACTTCTGTCCACGTTCTTCCTGACGTTTGCATGGCCTTGGCCAGGGCGTTCTTAAGGGTATGGTTCATGCGTTCTACCATTCCAGAACTCTGCGGGTGGTAGGGGATGTGGAATTTGTGTTGTATGCCCATTAGCTGGCATACTGTTTTTACAATCTTCCCGGTGAAGTGGGTGCCTTGGTCAGAATCTATCTGAAGAGGCACTCCCCATTGGGGAATCACCTGCTCGGTCAATATCCTTGCCACTGTTGAGGCAGTGCAATCACGTGTGGGAAAAGCTTCCACCCACCAGGTAAATTGATCTATAATCACTAGGCAATATCTTTTTCCATGGGATGGGGGCAAAGGACCTGTGAAATCAATTTGTAAATGTTCCCATGGCCCCCGTGGACGGGGCTGGTGTCCCATTTTAATTTTAATGGGCCTGCCTGAATTATTTTGTGCGCACGTAACGCATCGATGGCAATGTTTGGCAATATCTCTCCCCATCCCCTTCCACCACCAATCTCTTCCAAGACTCCTGGTCATGGCCTCTCGTCCCGAATGGGACAGGCCATGGTGCAACTCCAATAAGGTATTCTGTATGCATTCAAGCGCCATTACCTTGTCGTTTTGTCTCCAAACGTTATCCTTTCCTTGCGTTGCGCCCTGCTTTGTCCACATACCCCTTTCTTCCTCAGAAGTGTCCTGGTGTAGTTTCTCGATACTTATCTGTTCGTCTCGGACCCCAGCGGCGCTGACTGAGGCTTCCTCACACTCCTCTTCTCCTAATGCCTCTTGTGCAGCTAAGTCCGCAGCTTGATTTCCCTGATGACTCAGCCAATTTGGACTGGGGTTCGTTCCGGTTCCCTTTGGTAGGTTTTAATTTTGCGACCTGTTTTGGTTTATTACTGGCTGCTCAGAGAGCTTCTATTCTCAGCTGGTGTTTTATGGGATGTCCCCTCCTCCCCCATGCTGTCATATAATCGTGTACTACCCTGAATGCATATCTACTGTCCGTATAGATATTAACGATCTTACCCTCTGATAGTTCCAGTGCCCGGGTGAGGGCTACCAATTCTGCCACCTGAGCTGACGACCTCCCATTAATTCGCCCTGATTTGACTGACTCTCGATCCTGGTTAACTACAGCCCATCCGGTACGAGGTAGTCCCTCTACATATTTTCGCGAGCCGTTCACAAACAAGGTTTATTCTGCGGTTTGAAGGGGCGTGTCTTTTATTCTATCCTCTTCTATGTCCATATCCACGTCCCCGCAATTGTTGGGCTCTCTCTCTTGCACTATGCCCTCCGTGGGGTTTTCCCCTACATCTCTAATTATAGCTACTGCTTTGTTGGGTGGCAAGAGGACTGCTTCCCACTTTGCCCGTCTCATATTAGAAACGGTTCTCAGTTTTCCTGTGTTTAACATTTCTACCAATGTGTGTTTGGTGTGGAGAATGATGTTTCCGGTCATTACCACGGGCTCGCTTATTTTTACTGCCCAAGCTGCGCAGTCTAGTGCAGCTATACATCTGGATAATCCGGTCACCACCGGACCTTCGGCGGTGGAGTCATAGGCTATAGGTCTCCTTTTATCCCCATGATCTTGGGTGACCACGGCCGTATAGAACCCATCTTCATTGGTACAGTGGATGTGGAAATCTTTACCCATGTCAGGCAATCCCAATCCAGGTGCGGAGACTAGTTCTGACTTGAGTTTACTATACGCCTGTTCTTGTTCAGGACCCCACTCTATAAGGTCTAGGGCCGGTTTTCCTCCCTTTACTAGTCTTTGTATAGGCTCGGCGATCTTTGCAAACTCAGGGATAAAGTTACGGCTGTAATTAAAGAGACCCAGTACCTTCCTCACCCCCCCCCTTACCGTTACTGATCTAGGCATGTCCTTGACAGCCTTTTTCCTATCCGAGGGCATTTCTTTCAACCCCTTTGAAAGGCAGTACCTTAGGTACAGGACTTGGGTTTTCCCTACCTGGGCTTTCTTGGGGTTGACCTTGAGGCCTGCCGTCTCCAAAGCTCGTAACACCAGGTATAGGGTTGCCTGTTGTCCCTCCTTGAGTTCTGAAGCTATTAATATGTCGTCGACATATTGTAAAATACTATTTCCTGCCGGTACTTCTATTTGTTTTAGTACGTCGCTCATGACTCGGTGGAATATGGCAGGACTATTATGGAACCCTTGTGGTAATCGGGTCCAAGTATATTGTTTATCCTCCACCGTGAAGGCGAATTTCTCTTGTGATTCTGGGTCGAGGGGAAATGCCCAGAAGCCATTGGCTATGTCCAGGACTGTAAAGATTTTATGTTCAGGGAATAATCCATTAAGGATTGTGGAGGGACTGGCCACTATCGGGTATAGTTTGGGGGTGACCTTATTAAGGGCGGTGTAGTCAATGGTTAGTCTATAACTCCCATCTGGCTTCCCTACTGGCCATGTTGGGGAGTTAGTGGTGCTAACAGTTTCTCTTAAGATACCTTTTTCCACTAGTCCCTTTACTATTTCTACAACTGCTGTTCTGGCTTCGGGTCTTATAGGGTATTGCCGGTGTGGTTTATGAGATGGTCCAGGGACCTTAATAGGGTCCATGTCCACCTTTCCGGTATCCAGTGTTGTCTGTGCCCAAACCCCGGGCACAGAGGCACAAATGCCGCCATATCCTCCAGTCTCAGTATGCCAGTTGGTTTTTGTGGCTGTTGCTACACCTAAACTTTCCATATGGTGAGCTATCTGTCCCAAATCTCCCTTACTGCCATCTGCCTTTGGCCATGTTAATTTCCCCTTGCCACAATCAATCAGGGCCTGAAATTCCTTCATTACATCATTCCCCAATATTGTTCCCTCAGAATTCTTGCATACGTAAAATCTCATGGGTATACATAAATTATCAATTTCCACCACTTGGGTGATGCTCAGGTAGGACGGTGTTGGCCGTCCATCTATTCTGTTTATTAAAGCCTTTTTGTCGGTTACGGGAAGGGGTAGATCGGTAATGGATATTGAGGCTCCAGTATCCACTAGCATCTCACACTGTCGGCCCCCTACTAGTGCAGACACATATGTCCTTCCCTCCTTTTTACTTTGTACAGGAGCCGCCGGGCATCACAGGGTGGCTTTGTACTCCTGCCACTGCTGGTATTCCTGTTCTGACAGGGTCCTTGCCTTATTAGGATAGCCATTTTTACTATAGCATGTCGCGTCTAAATGTCCCTTTTTGCCGCAATATATGCATTGCTTTTCCATGCGTTTCCCCTTACATTCTTTGGCAAAGTGACCCACCTTCCCGCAGTTATGGCATGTCCCCTTTTTCTGTCCTCACCCCATCCCTGCTGCAAAAAACCCTTTCTTGTTTTATCTTTGTTTGGGATTTTTCATCGTCCCCTCTTTGGACGCCACTAGCCCATTCCACCAGTTCATCATAATCCTGGGTTACAATTACTCCCATTTTTATAATGGTCTGGTGTGCAGCGGATAGTCCGTCCTTAAATGCTCGGTCGCTGCGGCCCGGGTTTCCCTGTCCAGAGCATTCTTGATATATCTGGAATAATCTTTCCCCATACTCTGAGGCTCCTTCCCCCTTTTGTTGTTTGGTTGTAGTAATTTTACTCCAATTAGTAGGGGCATTACCTAAAACTCGTTGGATCTCGGTTATAAAAGGGCCAAAGGACGCCTGTTGACCATCTACTTCAGTGGTTAATGGTACCGCGTGTGTCCAACGTCCCCCTGAAAAGTTGGCATTGGCTGCTACCGCGGCTCCTCCGGCCACTACTCTCCACCGATCTGTCGGGCAAGCCGCTCGGACTAGTTGGTGGATATCTCTGAGGTGTAGTTGGTGGCCCACCCAAACTGTATCCAGCTCTGCCCAAAATTTGGTATTCGCACACCGGGGTTGTAATTTGTTCAGGGATGCCATTATCTGCTGTCTCTCGCCGGGGGTAAATGGTTTATAGGTTGCAGTGGGATTCGCTGCAGTTCCTCCCCTGGTGACTGGCGTCGCCGGGAAGGTTTCTAGATCTTCCTGACCCGGGGCTGTTGCCTCACCTTGGTAATCTTCGTAAGGGGGCAGTGAGGCTGTTTCTCCCCCCCCCATTGGGAACAGTTCTGAATCTGTTGTTCTAACACCAGACATTTCTTTTCCCATTCCCTACATTTTCCTTGTGCCTGACTTAATTGTTTACTTTTCTTTTCCCTTTTCTCTCTAACGTCCTTTACTTGCTCAATTAGTCCTGCTAACTAATGTACTAGTAATACTCCGGCCTTTTTGGTTTTATCTTTCTTTTGTTTTGCCATCCAATTTCGTTGTTATTCTAATGTCTGGGATACATCCCAGCCGTCTTTCTGCAATTATTTTTAATTAAGACTTGTCGATCGGTCATGTAAGAGTTAATTAGGGACCCGGGCAGTCCACATTTTACGTCCGTTTCCTTACCTACCATTGAAGATGTTTATTCTATGTTCCTGTATTTCCCTTTAGTTTATGGAATTTCCGAACTTAAATACTCACGGCCACGATTCACCTCGCAGAGACCTCTTGTCTTGCTCGCGAAGATTAACGTGGTTCCTTACCACTGGAGTCCGGCTCTTGGTTGGAGTGATCAGTTCCCTTCCGCACCGATTTCTATATCACCTTCTATGAACATTGGACTAAAATAATCAACCCCCGCATCACCAATTACTTTACTTTCAGTCTGCGTTGTACGCCACTACAGTCTGAATTTCTTAACTCTTATCACATACTATCACATACTATCAACTTACTGAATCTATTTTATTCGTTTGATACCACTTTGCCGGCCAGCCGCTTCCCCCAGTATAATTTCTGGGTGGTCAGAAATTGACTACTGTTCCGTTCTACTGGGTCATATGACTATCCAACTCCGCGGTATCCTGCCGACTACGCCAATTTGTTAATGAAAATAAATTCACATAGACTCTAGTAAAGTAAGAGAGACAACTTTATTGCTAACAGAGCTCTGGGAGAAGATTTGAGGTCCCGCGACCTGCGAATCACATTCTCCCCGAGTGCCTTGTGCCGCGGGGTTATAAGCAGTTTACAGGGGGCGGAATACAATCATTTAAATTCATTTACATACAACCAATCAATCCATATGGCAACGCAATTCATTTACATACAACCAATCAATCCATATGGCAACGCAATTCATTTACATGCAACTTTTTAGTCCTAGTGAAACCTGATAGCATGGCGTGAGTTTGGGGGCCCTTCCTCTGTATCTTCTTTTGTGGTTAGTTATTCTGTTGCAAAGCTTTCTATGAAACAGTGGCCTGCACCTGGCCAGGAGTCACTTGTTGCTGCAGAGTTCATATCAGGGACAGCAGATAGGCTTCTTGGTACAAAGTTCATTTAGTGGAAAGGCAGATAGTTGGCTTACCCCATCATGCTTTGCTATGTCCAAAAATCCACTCCAACACTCTGTATCTTAACCTGTGCTGTACCTGTCATGGGAGTGTTTCATGGGACAGTATAGAGGGAGCTTTACTCAGTATCTCATCATCATAGGTGGTCCCTCGAATGAGGATGACTTGCTTCCACAAGTTCACAGGTGTTTCGATGAAGGACCTGATGGTCCAGTCCTGAATTCCAATTGAGGGGGTGGAAGATGCCTGTGCATGATTTTTTTTAATGTGTGGTGACCGTTGCACACCAGCCACCACACGGGCTTGACAGAGCTAGGCCTTTATCCAGTGGCAAGCATTAACCAAGACGATTGAAGACCTGTTGTGCTGCATGGACCTAGTGTGCACACATATCGCAGTGTGGGCTGGTCCGTGCTGCCCCTGGGCCCTCGGCTCTTCTGGGCCCCGAACCCTCATCTGTCGCACCTCCGCCATGATCTCTCGCTGCTCATCCGCCATAAACATTCACCGCATCGCGCCACAAATACTCGCCGCTCATCTGCCCTGACCTTCCCACTCCTCTGTACCTGACGATGTTCCTGCCCACGCTCCAAAACGACCAGGGTTTTGATGATGTCACCCAGTCACCTATTTCAAAATACTTGGAGCAGCTCACGCTGGAGGTTGAAGTGCTATGCTGCTCCAGCTCTTTTATAGCCCAACCTGCGGAGCTGTTCTCTCACAGGTCGAGGGACCACGAGATTATCTAACCCGTGCTGTACCTGCCCTGAGAGTGTTAGATGGGAAAATGCAGAGATAGCTTTACTCTGTATCTAACATGCACTGTACCTGCCCTGGGATTGTTTAATGGGACAATATAGCTGGATCTTTACTCTGTAACTAACCCGTGCTGTACCTGCCCTGGGACTTTTTGATAGAACAATGCAGGGGGAGTTTTACGCTGTATTTAACCCTTGCTGTACCTGCCATGGGAGTTTTTGATGGGGCAGTGCAGGGGGAGCTTTACTTTGTATCAAACCCATGCTGCACATGCCCTGTCAGTGTTTGATGGGACAGTGCAGAGGGAGCTTTTTTCTGTACCTCACCCTCGCTGTTGCAGCCCTGGTAGTATTTGATGGATCAGTGTGGAGGGAGCTTTACTCTTTATCTATCCGTGCTGTAACTGCCTTGAGAGTGTATGATGGGACAGAAGAGAGTGAGATTTATTCCGCATCGAATACGCGCTGTATGTGCCCTGGGAATGTTTCGTGGGACAGTGCAGGGAAAGCTTTACTCTGTATCTAACCCGTGCTGTACCTGCCTTGGGTGTGTTTGATGACACAGTGTAGAGGGATCTTCACACTCTATCTAACCCGTGCTTTACCTGCACTGGAAGTGTTTGATGCGAGAGTGTAGAGGGAGCTTCATTCTGTATCTAACCCGTGCCATACCCGACCAGGGAGTGTTTGATGGGACAGTGTGGAGGAAGCTTTACTCAGTATCTATCCCGTCCTGTAGCTACTCTGGTAATATTTGATGGGACAGAAGAGAGGGAGATTTACTCTGTATCTAACCTGTGCTGTACCTGACCTGGGAGTGTTTGATGGGTCAGAAGAGTGGGAGATTTATTCTCCATCTAACACACACTGTACCTTCCCTGAGAGTGTTCGATGGGACAGTTTAGGAGGAGCTTTACTCTGTATCTAGCCCGTGCTGTACCTGACTTGGGTATGTTTGATGACACAGTGTAGAGGGAACTTCACACTCTATTGGGCCCAAGTTTCGGGCCGCATCTAGAACGGCGCAGCCCCAACCTGGACGCCCATTTTTCGCGCCACACAGTGCGCCTAAAAAAAACTTCCAGATTCTCCGGCTCCCGGCAGGTCCTCTGGCCCTCGGCGCGGCGCAGCAAAAGCTGTAGGGGGCGGAGCTAGGTCCCTGCGCTGAAAACAGTGCCGGGACCTCTGCACATGCGCGCTACAGTGGGCACGCATGTGCAGTAACTCCAGGCGCCCAAAACTGTGTGGGAGGGGCCCGAAGCACGCAGCCCCTAGCCCTGGCCGAATGGCCTCACTGGGGCTGCATGCATAAGGCTGCTTCCTCCGGACCGGACCCGACCCGACTTGACTCTCGCTCCCACCCCCCCCAACCGGACCGCCCTCCCCCCAACCCGACCTCCGCTTTCCCCGCTCCCGACCTTCCCCCCTCTCCCCAACCGACCTCCGCTCCCGACCTTCCCCCCCCCCCGACCGACCTCTGCTCTCGACCGATCTCCCCCCCCCCCACCCCCGACCGATCTCCTCCCCCCCCGACCGATCTCCCCCCGCCCCCCGACCGATCTCCGCACCCCCCCCCCCCCCCCCCGACCGACCCCTCCGCCCCGACCCGCGCTCCCCCCGATCCGTGCTCCCGACCCTCCCGGACCCCGGACCCGACGCCACCTACCTGTCAATCCGGTAAGTCTAAGCTCGAAGTCTCGGGCCCGGCCCGTTCAGCCTCCCTCTCCTTTCTTTCTCTCTCTCTCTCTCTCTTCCCCCCTTCTCTCCCCCCTTCCCCTCCATTCCTTCTCTTCCCCCCTCCCCTCCCTCCCTTCTCTCACCCCCCCTCCTCCCTCCCTTCCTTCTCTCCCCCCTCCCTCCTCCTACCTCTCCTCCCCCCTCCCCTACCTCCTTTCTCACCCCCCCTCCCCTCCATCCCTTCTCACCCCCCCTCCCCTCCCTCCCTTCTCACCCCCCTCCCCTCCCTCCCTTGTCACCCCCCTCTCCCCCCACCCCATCTTCCCCCCCACCCCCTCTTTCCCCCCTCCCCCTCTCCCCCACTCCACCACCCCTCCTCCCCCTCCCCTCCACCCCTCCACCCCCCCTCCCCATCCTCCCCCTCCCCTCGCTGTCAGAAACACAGACACTGACAGACAGAGAGTGAGAGACACACACAGACAGACAGACAGAGAGATAGAGACACTGACAGAGAGACACTGTGGGGTGGGGGTGGGGGCGGGGCGGGGGGCTCCCGGTACTGCAGTCGGTAAGTAGAGAATGTTTTATTTATTGATTTAAAAAAAAAATTATTTCTTATTAATTTTTTTTGATTGATTTATTGGTTGATTTATTTATGTTTTTATCATTTATTATTGATGATGGCTCTTTATTTGTAAAACTGAAGTGTTTAATGTTTGTAAACTTCCCTTTAAACCCCCCTCCCCCCCTCCCCTACGCCTGATTTGTAACCTACGCCTGATTTTCTAAAGTGTAGACAAGGTTTTTTCGAGCGTACAAAAATCTTCACTTACTCCATTCTAAGTTAGTTTGGAGTAAGTTTTCACTGCCGAAACTTTGAAAACAGGCGTAAGTGGCCGGACACGCCCCCTTTTGAAAAAAAAATTCTGTTCCAAAGTGAAACTGTTCTAACTGACTAGAACTGGAGCAAACTAAATGCCGCGAATTTGAATTTCTAACATACTCCGTTCTACACCAGTTGCTCCAAAAAATCAGGAGCAACTGAGGCCGAAACTTGGGCCCTATATAACCCATGCTTTACCTGCACTGGAAGTGTTTGATGCGACAGTGTAGAGGGAGCTTCATTCTGTATCTAACCCGTGCCATACCCGTCCAGGGAGTGTTTGATGGGACAGTGTGGAGGAAGCTTTACTCAGTATCTATCCCGTCCTGTAGATACTCTGGTAATGTTTGATGGGACAGAAGAGAGGGAGATTTACTCTGCATCAAACACGCGCTGTTCCTGCCCTGGGAGTGTTTGATGGATCAGTGTAGGGGGAGCTTTACTCTGTATCTAACCCATGTTGTACCTGCCCTGGGAGTGTTTGATGGGACAGTGCAGAGGGAGCTTTACTCTGTATCTATCCCGTGCTGTACCAACCATGGGAGTGTTTGATGTGACATTTTTGGGGGAGCTTTACTCTGCATCTAACCCATGCAGTACCTGCCCTGGGAGTGTTTGATGGGATAGTGTAGAGGGAGGTTTACTCTGTAGCTAATCCATGCTGTTCCTGTTCTGGCACTGTTTGATGGAACAGTTTGCAGGGAGCTTTACTCCGTATCTATGCTGCACTGACCCTGCCCTGGGAGTGGTTGATGGGGCAGTGCAGAGGGAGCGTTACTCTATATCTAACCCGTGCTGTACCTGGCCTGGGAGTCTGTGATGGGACAGTGTAAAGGGAGCTTTACTCTGTATCTAAGCCAAACTGTACCTGTTCTGGCAGTGTTTGATGGTTCAGTGTAGAAGGGGCTTTACTCTCTATCTACCCCATGCTGTACCTGTCCTGGGAGTGTTTGATGGGACAGATTAGAGGGAGTTTTACACTGTACCTGTCCTGGGAGTGTTTGATGGGTCAGTCTGGAGGGAGCTTTACTCAGTATCTGCACGTGCTGTATCTGCTCTGGGTGTGTTTGATGGGACAGAAGAGTGGGAGATTTGGTCTCTATCTGATACACACTTTACCCTCCCTGGGAGTGTTTGATGGGACAGTATAGGGGGAGCTTTATTCTGTATCTAACCCATGCTGTATCTACCCTGCGAGCATTTGATAGGACAGTGCAGAGGGAGCTTCACTCTGTATCTAACCCATGCTGTACCTGCCCTGGGAGTGTTTGATGGGAAAGTGCAGAGGTAGCTTTAATCTGTATCTATCACGTGCCGTACCTGCCCTGGGAGTGTTTAATGGGACAATATAGTTGGAGCTTTACTCTGTATCTAACGTGTGCTATACCTGACTTGGCAGTGTTTGATGGATCAGTATAGAGGGTGCTTTACTCTGTATTTAACTCGTGCTGTATCTACCCCGGGAGTGTTTGATGGGATAGATTAAATGAGATTTACTCTGTTTCTATCTAACCCGTGCTGTACCTGCCCTGGTAGTGTTCGATGGATCAGTGTGGAGGGAGCTTTACTCTTTATCTAACCGTGCTGTACCTGCCTTGAGTGTGTTTGATTGGACAGAAGAGAGGGAGATTTAGTCTGCATCAACTACGCACTGTACGTCCCCTGGGAGTATTTCATGGGACAGTGTAGGGGGAGCTTTACTCTGTATCTAACCCGTGCTGTACCTGCCTTGGTTGTGTTTGATGACACAGTGTGGAGGGATCTTCACACTCTATCTTACCCGTGCTTTACCTGCACTGGAAGTGTTTGATGCGATAGTGTAGAGGGAGCTTCATTCTGTATCTAACCCGTGCTGTACCCGTCCAGGGAGTGTTTGATGGGACATTGTGGAGGAAGCTTTACTCAGTATCTATCCCGTCCTGTAGCTACCCTGGTAATGTTTGATGGGACAGAAGAGAGGGAGATTTACTCTGCATCTACCACGCGCTATTCCTGCCCTGGGAGTGTTTGATGTGACAGTGTAGGGGGAGCTTTTCTCTGTATCTAACCTGTGCTGTTCCTGCCTTGGGAGTGTTTAATGGGACACTGCAGGGGGAACATTACTCTGTATCTAACCAACGCTGTACCTGCCCTGGTCGTATTTGATGGGACAGTGCAGAGGACGCTTTACTCTGTATCTAACACGTGCTATACCTGCACTGGGACTGTTTAATGGGACAGTGTAGAGGGAGATTTACTGCTTATCTAACCCACACTGTACCTGCCCTGGAAGTGATTGATGGGACAGTGTAGGGGGAGCTTTTCTCTGTATCTAACCCGCACTGTAACGGCCCTGGGAGTGTTTGATGTGACAGTGCAGGGGGAGCTTTACACTGTATCTAACATACGCTGTCTCTGCCTTGGGTGTGTTTGCTGGGACAGTTTTGGGGGAGCTTTATTCTGTATCTAACCCATGTTGTACCTGCCCTGGGAGTGTTTGATGGGACAGTGCAGAGGGACCTTTACTCTGTATCTACCCCGTGATGTACCTGCTCTGGGAGTGTTTGATGGGACACTGCAGAGGGGAGCGCTACTCTGTATTTAACCAATGCTGTACCTGCTCTGTGAGTGTTCGATGAAACAGTTTGGAGGGAGCTTTACTCCGTATCTATGCTGCACTAACCCTGCCCTGGGAGTGTTTCATGGGGCAGTGCAGAGGGAGCGTTACTCTGCAACTAACCCGTGCTGTACCTGGCCTGGGAGTCTGTGATGGGACAGTGTAGAGGGAGCTTTACACTGTATCTAAGCCAAACTGTACCTGCTTTGGCAGTGTTTGATGGTTCGGTGTAGAGGGGGCTTTACTCTGTATCTACCCGTGCTGTCCCTGCTCTGGGTGTTTTTGATGGGACAGAAGAGTGGGAAATTTACTCTCCATCCGACACACATCTTACCCTCCCTGGGAGTGTTTAATGGGACAATATAGCTGGAGCTTTACTCTGTATCTAACGTGTGTTGTACCTGTCCTGGGAGTTTTTGATGGGGCAGTGCAGGGGAAGCTTTACTCTGTATCTAACCCGTGCTGTACCTGACTTGGTAGTGTTTGATGGATCAGTGTAGAGGGTGCCTTACTCTGTATTTAACGCGTGCTGTATCTACCCTGGGAGTGTTTGATGGGACAGATTAAATTAGATTTATTCTGTATCTAACCCGTGCTGTACCTGCCCTGGTAGTATTTGATGGATCTGTGTGGAGGGAGCTTTGCTCTTTATCTAACCGTGCTTTACCTGCCTTGAATGTGTTTGATGGGACAGAAGAGAGGGAGATTTAGTCTGCATCGAATACGCACTGTACGCTTGGAGTGTTTCATACGACAGTGCAGGGGGAGCTTTACTCTGTATCTAACCCGTGCTGTACCTGCCTTGGGTGTGTTTGATGACACAGTGTAGAGGGATCTTCACACTCTATCTAACCCGTGCTTTACCTGCACTGGAAGTGTTTGATGCGAGAGTGTAGAGGGAGCTTCATTCTGTATCTAACCCGTGCCATACCCGACCAGGGAGTGTTTGATGGGACAGTGTGGAGGAAGCTTTACTCAGTATCTATCCCGTCCTGTAGCTACTCTGGTAATGTTTGATGGGACAGAAGAGAGGGAGATTTACTCTGCATCTAACACGTGCTGTTCCTGCCCTGGGAGTGTTTGATGTGACAGTGCAGGGGGAGCTTTACTCTGTATCTAACATACGCTGTTTCTGCCTTGGGTGCGTTTGATGGGACAATATAGCTGGAGCTTTACTCTGTATCTAACCTGTACTGTACCTGCCCTGGGAGTGTTTGATGGGACAGTGTAGAGGAAGCTTTACTCTGTATCTAACCTGTACTGTACCTGTCCTGGGAGTGTTTGATGGGACAGTTTTGGGGGAGCTTTACTCTATATCTAACCCATGCTGTACCTTCCCTGGGAGTGTTTGATGGGACAGTACAGAGGGAGCTTTACTCTGTATCTACCCTGTGCTGTAACTGCCCTGGGATTGTTTGATGGTACAGTTTTGGGGGAGTTTTACTCCGTATCTATGCTGCACTGACCCTGCCCTGGGAGTGTTTGATGGGGCAGTGCAGAGGGAGCGTTACTCTGTATCTAACCCGTGCTGTACCTGGCCTGGGAGTGTTTGATGGGACACTGTAGGGAGAGCTTTACTTTGTATGTGACCACTGCTTTACCTACACTGTAAGTGTTTGATGGGACAGTGTGGAGGGAGCTTTACTCAGTATCTAACCCATGCTGTAGCTTCTCTGGGAGTGTTTGATGGAACAGAAGAGAGGGAGATTTACTTTGTTACCTAACCCGTGCTGTCGCTGCCCAGGGAGTGTTTGATGGATCGTTGTAGAGGGAGCTTTACTTAAGAATATAAGAACATAAGAAATAGTAACAGGAGTGGGCCATACAGTCCCTCGAGCCTGCTCCGCCATTCAATAAGATCATGGCTGATCTGATCATGGACTCAGCTCCACTTCCCCGCCCGCTCTCCATAACCCCTTATTCCCTTATCATTTAAGAAACTCTATTTCTGTCTTAAATTTATTCAATGTCCCAGCTTCCACAGCTCTCTGAGGCAGCGAATTCCTCAGATTTACAACCCTCTGAGAGAAGAAATTTCTCCTCATCTCTGTTTTAAATAGGCGGCCCCTTATTCTAAGATTATGCCCTCTAGTTCTAGTCTCCCCCATCAGTGGAAACATCCTTCCTGCATCCACCTTGTCAAGCCCCCTCATAATCTTATACGTTTCGATAAGATCACCTCTCATTCTTCTGAATTCCAATGAGTAGAGGCCCAACCTACTCAACCTTTCCTCATAAGTCAACCCCTCATCTCTGGAATCAACCTAGTGAACCTTCTCTGACCCGCCTCCAAAGCAAGTATATCCTTTCGTAAATATGGAAAGCAAAACTGTACGCAGTATTCCAGGTGTGGCCTCACCAATATCTTGTATAGCTGTAGTAAGACTTCCCTGCTTTTATACTCCATCCCCTTTGCAGTAACGGGCAAGATTCCATTGGCCTTCCTGATCACTTGCTGTACCTGCATATTATCCTTTTGTGTTTCATGCACATGTATCCCCCTGTGTCTAACCTGTGTCTAACCCGTAAACTGATTCCATGTCTGCAGCAACTGCAATAAGACAGCAATGCCCGTTTGGTTAAAGGTTTAACTTTCTTTTTCCCCAGGGGTGTTTGTACCCAGGCCCCATGTTACTGTATTATTATGGAGTACTGTGCTCACGGGCAGTTATACGAGGTTCTGAGGGCAGGTCGGAAGATCACCCCCCGTCTTTTGGTGGACTGGTCCTCAGGAATCGCCAGCGGAATGAACTACCTACATCTACACAAAATCATCCACAGGGACCTCAAATCGCCCAAGTGAGTAAAACATGTCTACTCTGCAACATACTCATATACACAGACGCACACTCATATACACGCACATGTACACACACTCACACTCATACACACACATATGTACACACACACACTCACTCATAGCTACACACATATATGCACACACACACTCATATACACACACGTAAACACACACACTCATATACACACATCCATCCATCATCATCATCATCATAAACAGTCTCTCGGAATCGAGTAAGACTTGCTTCCACTCTTAGAATGAGTCCTTAGGTGGCTGAACAGTCCAATATGACAGCCACAGTCCCTGCCACAGATGGGACAGACAGTCGTTGAGGGTAAGGGAGGGTGGGACAGGTTTACCACACGTTCTTTCCACTGCCTGCGCTTGTTTTCTGCATGCTCTTGGCGATGAGACTTGAGGTGCTCAGCGCCCTCCCGGATGCACTTCCTCCACTTAGGGCGATCTTTGGCCAGGGACTCGCAAGTGTCGGTGGGGATGTTGCACTTTATCAGGGAGGCTTTGAGGGTGTCCTTGTAACGTTTCCTCTGTCTACCTTTGGCTCGTTTGCCATGAAGGAGTTCGAAGTAGAGCGCTTGCTTTGGGAGTCTGGTGTCTGGCATGCGAATGATGTGGCTTGCCCAGCAGAGCTGATCAAGTGTGGTTGGTGCTTCAATGCTGGGGGTGTTGGCCTGGACAAGGACACTAATGTTGGTGCGTCTGTCCTCCTAGGGGATTTGTAGAATCTTGCGGAGGCATCGTTAGTGGTATTTCTCCAGTGACTTGAGGTGTTTGCTGTACATGGTCCATGTCTCTGAGCCATACAGGAGGGCAGGTATTACTACAGCCCTGTTGTAGACCATGAGCTTGGTGGTAGATTTGAGGGCCTGGTCTTCGAACACTTTTCCTCAGGCAGCCGAAGGCTGCGCTGGAACACTGGAGGTGGTGTCTCATCAATGTCTGCTTTTGTTTAAAAGGCTCCCGAGGTATGGGAAATGGTCCACGTTGTCCAGGGCCGTGCCGTGGATCTTGATGACTGGGACAGTGCTGTACAGCGGGGACAGGCTGGTGGAGGACCTTTGTCTTACGGATGTTTAGCATAAGGCCCATGCTTTCCTATGCCTCAGTAAATACGTTGACTATGTCCTAGAGTTCAGCCTCTGAAGGTGTGCAGACGCAGGCGTCGTACTGTAGCTCGACGACTGAGGTTGGGGTGGTCTTGGACCTGGCCTGGAGATGCCGAAGGTTGAACAGCTTCCCACTGGTTCTGTAGTTTAGTTCCACTCGAGCGGGGAGCTTGTTGACTGTGAGGTGGAGCGTGGCAGCAAGGAAGATTGAGAAGAGGGTTGGGGCGATGACGCAGCCCTGTTTGACACCGGTCCGGACATGGATTGGGTCTGTAATGGACCCGTTGGTAAGGATCATGGCGTACATGTCGTCATGGAGCAGGCGGAGGATGGTGACAAACTTTTGCCGGCATCCGAAGTGGAGGGGAACGCTCCATAGACCCTCGCAGTTGACAGTGTCAAAGGCCTTTGTAAGGTCGAATAAGGCCATATATAAGGGCTGGCATTGTTCCCTGCAATTTTCCTGCAGCTGTCGCGCTGAAAAAAATCATGTCCGTTGTGGCCCGGGAGGAGCTCCTCAGCCACAGGGAGAAGACGGTTGAGAAGGACTCTAGCGACAACCTTCCCAGTGGTTGATAGCAGGGAGATTCCTCTGTAGTTGCCGCAGTCAGACTTGTCCCCTTTTTTAAAGATGGTCATGATCACTGCATCTCTGAGATCTCCCGGCATGCTCTCCTCCTTCCAGATGAGAGAGATGAGGTCATATATTCGTGCCAACAGTGCCTCTCCGCCATACTTCAGTGCCTCAGCAGGGATTCCATCTGCTCCCTTAGCCTTGTTGTTTTTAAGCTTTCTTATGGCTTTTTCTACCTCGTGCAGCATTGGGATTTTGCCGAGGTGGTGGCGGGTGGCATGCTGCGGGATGGAGTTGAGAATACTCGGGTGAAAGGCAGAGTCTCAATTGAGGAGATCTTCGAAGTGCTCCTTCCAGCGGGCCCTGACTGCCTCAGTGTCCTTGATGAGTGTTTCCTCGTTCTTGGCCAGCAGTGGGGTGGGGTCTTGGGTGTTTGGACCATAGGTGGCCTTTGACTGCGATGAAGAATCCTCGCTCATCATGGCTGTCGGCCAGCTGCTGTATCTCCTGTGCTTTCTCCATCCACCCTGTTCTTTAGTCTCTGGGTTTTTTGTTGGACCTCAGCCTTGAGCTGTCTGTAATGCTGCTTTGCTGCTCCTGAGTTGGGTTGTTGCTAAAGTCTCAGAAATGCCCTGCGCTTGCGATCTATCAACTCTTGGATCTCCTGATCATTCTCATCGAACCAGTCCTGGTGTTTCCTGGTTGAGTGATCAAGCGTCGCTTTGCAGGTACTGGTTATGGAGGCCTGGAGGGCAGACCAAGCGCTGTGGGCATTCTGCGCCTCGGGGTCATCAAGGCACGCCAGGTTAGCTGTAAGGCGCTGATGATATAGGGCATATACTTACACACATATGCACACACATACACATGCACTTATACACATACACACATACACATGGACACATATACACACACGTATTTATGCATGTGTGCCCGTGCCAAAGTGAGTGAACATGCATGCACACAAATATGTAAAAATAGCCAAGTACATAAGTGCATTTGTCACTCACAGATGAATAAATACTCTTACATGCAAAGTATGGCACAAATAGGAACATAAACCCACAAACATGTGCATGCACACAGACACATGCAAATATACAGGTAAACACAAAACTGCCCACAAATAGACACATATAAATACCTGTGTGTGCACAAATATATGCATGTGCACATTGCAGACATACATGTACAGACTGGAATCTAATCGAGGGGCTCAGGTGGTTTATAGAGAGAATAACGGATGCCTGGCTGAGAGTGAGTTACAGGATGGAATCTAATCGTAGAAAACTACACACTTGTGTGTCATTGGGCTCCCACTGGAATCTACACACGTGTGTGGCATTGGGCTCCCACTGGAATCTACACACGTGTGGGCACTGGGCCCCCCCTCTGGAACCTACACATGTGTGGGCACTGGCTCATCATGTTCCACCTGCCCTTCCCCCGATGTTAAATAGTGGTGTCCCGACTCTGACACGCCGATGGCGCCTCACAAGGTGCCAGTGATTGGCTGTCACACCAGGAAGTCACCCTGGTTAGTAGGAGAGGGACGCATATTGGAAGTGGGTTTTAAACAAGATCTGGTGCAGTGAGCTGTAATGGTGGGGGTGCTGATTGACTGGTTGACATGCCCTGATGTTTGCAGGTGCCTGGGGTCAGTTTAACGGGCTCGGGCCCCTCTCTCCCGTTTCAGTGTACTGGTTACCCATGACGACACTGTGAAGATCTCCGACTTTGGCACCTCCAAGGAGCTGAGCGACAAGAGCACCAAGATGTCCTTCGCAGGCACCGTGGCCTGGATGGCCCCCGAGGTGATTCGCAACGAGCCCGTGTCTGAGAAGGTGGACATTTGGTGAGTAGCGAGTGGTATTGTTAGTAAATGTGGCAACGCGACTCCCCATTGGCCAGATGTTGAGCAGTGGCCCACATCTGGAAAAGGGATGGGGTAAGGGTGAGGTGGGGGGTTTTGTGGGGAGGGGGGGTTGTGGGGTTTGAGGGGGGTTTTGTGGGGTGGGGGAGTTTTTTGGGGTGGGGTTTTTGTGGAGTGGGGGAGTTGTGGGGTGGGGGAGGTTGGAGGTTGTGGGGTGGGGTGGGAGGGGTTTGTGGGGTTTTGTGGGGTGGGGGAGTTTTTTGGGGTGGGGGGGTTTGTGGAGTGGGGGGGTTGTGGGGTGGGGGGGTTTGTGGGGTGGGGTGGGGGGGGTTTGTGGGATGGGGTGGGGGGGGATTGTGGTTGGGGTTTTGTGGGGTAGGGTGGGGTGAGGGGTCTTGTGGGGTGTGGAGGGGTGGGGACTTTTGTGAGATGGGGAGGGGTGGGAGGTTTTGTGAGGTGGGGTAGGGGGTGGGGATTGGGGTCGGGGGTGGAGTGGGCAGTGGGGTGGGGTGGGGGTGGGGTGTTGGGAGTGGGGTCGGGGGTGGGAGATGATGTTGGGGAGTGGGGTGGGGTGGGGGTGGGGGTTCAGTGGGGAGTGGGGGCGGGGTGGGGAGTGAGGGTGGGGGTGTGAGGAGCGGGGGTGGGGTGTGGGTGGGCGATGGAGTGGGGGTGGGGTCAGGGTGGGAGTGGGGGATAGGGGTGGGGGTTTGGTGGGGAGCGGGGTCGGGGAGTGACGAGTGGGAGTGTGGGGGGTGTTGGGGCGAGAGTATGGTCCTGTGTTATTTGAATACATTGCTTTCAGGGGTCAATCAGTCCAGGCTGGATTGCAACCCAAATCCCACCGATCAAAGGCCTGTCATGAATCCACCCAGACCCTTTGACTCTAATTTATACCGAGATCTATATCAAATGTTATTCGTAGCCGGGGCCGGTGGCTATTGTCTCGTCAGTCGTGTTATGTCAGATTCTTCTGCACAAGTCGCGATGAGCTGAAGGTGTGCTTCTTGACATTGGAGCTTATCGCTGAATTAGAGTTTCACCTATCATTATGTTTGTGCCCCTTGCCCTTTCTGACACAGGTCGTTCGGGGTGGTGCTGTGGGAGCTGCTGACCGGGGAGGTGCCATACAAGGACGTTGATTCTTCCGCCATTATCTGGGGTGTGGGCAGTAACAGCCTGCACCTGCCCGTCCCGTCCACCTGTCCAGACGGCTTCAAGATCCTCATGAAGCAAACCTGGTGAGAGCCAACGTGCCACACCATCTCGTGCCTGGTGGTCAACGGATACACAGGTCGGCCCACACAAACGGAGACTTATTCTGGCCTTGGGAAGGGAAGAGAGAGAGCCATAGGAGATGGAGAGCCACGGGAGAGAGAGCCAGGGACGAGAGAGAGAGCCGGGGGAGAGAGTGCCAGGAGAGAGAGCCACAGACGAGAGAGAGAGCCAGGGACGAGAGAGGGAGCCGGGGGAGAGAGAGCCAGAGAAGTGAGAGAGAGTGCCAGGGGAGAGAGAGCTAGAGAAGAGAGAGAGAGAGAGAGAGAGCCAGGGGAGAGAGTGCCAGGAGAGAGAGCCAGGGACGAGAGAGAGAGCCGGGGGAGAGAGAGCCAGAGAAGTGAGAGAGAGTGCCAGGGGAGAGAGAGCCAGAGAAGAGAGAGAGAGAGAGAGAGAGAGAGAGCCAGAGGAGAGAGAGCTAGGGGAGAGAGTGCCAGGGGAGAGAGGGAGAGCCAGGAGAGAGCGTGCCAGAGGAGAGAGAGAGGGCCAGGGGAGAGAGAGAAAACCAAGGAAGAGAGAGAGAGCCAGGGGAGAGAGAGCCAAGGAAGAGAGAGAGAGAGGGTCAGGGGAGAGAGAGAGAAAGAGAGAGCCAGAGGAGAGAGAGAGAGAGCCAGAGGAGAGAGAAAGAGAGCCAGAGGAGAGAGAGAGCCAAAGGGGAGAGAGAGAGAGACAGAAGACAGAGAGAGAGCCAGAGGAGAGAGAGTGAGTCAGGGGAGAGAGAGAGAGAGCCAGAGGGGAGAAAGAGCCAGAGGAGAGAGAGAGAGCCAGGGGAGAGAGAGAGAGGGCCAGGGGAGAGAGAGAGGGCCAGGGGAGAGAGAGAGGGCCAGCGGAGAGAGAGTGAGTCAGGGGAGAGAGAGAGAGAGAGCCAGAGGGGAGAGAGAGAGCCAGAGGAGAGAGAGAGAAAGACAGAGGAGAGAGAGAGAGCACCAGGAGAGGGAGAGAGAGAGAGAGCCAGAGGAGAGAGAGAGAGCCAGAGGAGAGAGAGAGAGAGCCAGAGGAGAGAGAAAGAGAGCCAGAGGAGAGGGAGAGCCAAAGGGGAGAGAGAGAGAGACAGAAGACAGAGAGAGAGCCAGAGGAGAGAGAGTGAGTCAGGGGAGAGAGAGAGAGAGCCAGAGGGGAGAAAGAGCCAGGGGAGAGAGAGAGGGCCAGGGGAGAGAGAGAGGGCCAGGGGAGAGAGAGAGGGCCAGGGGAGAGAGAGAGGGCCAGGGGAGAGAGAGAGGGCCAGGGGAGAGAGAGAGGGCCAGCGGAGAGAGAGTGAGTCAGGGGAGAGAGAGAGAGAGAGCCAGAGGGGAGAGAGAGAAAGACAGAGGAGAGAGAGAGAGCACCAGGAGAGGGAGAAAGAGAGAGAGCCAGAGGAGAGAGAGAGCTAGGGGAGAGAGATCCATGGGGGTGTTGGGGGGGGGGGGGGGCGCGGTGGAGGGAGAGCCAGGGGGGAGGGAAAGCCAGTTCTAAGCTCCTGGATTTCCTCGGGCTCCACCATATGCCCCTGGGAGGCCTGTGTCTGTAGTGAGTGGAGGCCCACCTTCCCCGTTTCAGTGAGACAGGAGGGTGAGTTCCAACTTGCCATCAGATGGGGCACCTGACGCAAGCTGGCAACTTCTTGGGGGAAGGGCAGTGGGGGCCAAATATTATTCAGGACAGTTCCTGGTTTCCTCCCACACACATAGAACTGGGCAACATTACCTTTCAACGAAGAGGACAGCGGTCACTCAACAGTGATATGGCCATGTGGGGAAAAGCAGGCCGTGCCCCTGAATCGGCTGCATGGCATGTGGACCTGTCTGTCTGTCTGTCTGTCTGGGTCATGCCGAGCAGAGGCAAGGTACACCCACACAGGGGAGGAGGGTGAGGGCAGTGACCCTCCACATGCTCAGTGCTCACAGGGATGTGCTTTGCTCCTGTGTACATACTGCCCTCTAGGTGGGCACTACAGTAGTGCAATAAACGTAACGATTAGTGGTAGAACTGCTGCCATGGCTCACACACACATAGCCACTTGAGTGAGCTGTCAGAGATCAGCATGCCCCTCTGTCTGTCTGTCTCTCTCGCTCCTCTCTTTCACATTCTCTCTCTCTTTCTCTCTCTGTCCCTCTCTGTGTCTCTCTGTCACTCTGTATCTGTGTCTGTCTCTGCCTCTCTGTGTCTCTGTCTCTCTCTGTCTCTATCTGTCTCGGTCTGTGTCTGTCTTTCTCTCCTCTCTCTCTCACCCACTCTCTCTTTCTCTCCTCTCTCTCACCCACTCTCTCTCTTTCTCTCCTCTCTCTTGCCCTCTGTCTTTCTCTCTCTCTGTCTCTCTCTCTCTCTCTATCTCTGTCTGTCTATCTCCTTCTCTAGGCTGACCAGTGCAGTACTGAGGGAGTGCTGCCCTGTCAGAGTACTGTCTTCTGGAATGAGGCCCCTTCTGCTCTTTCAGGTAGTTGTAAAAGATTCCACAGAACTATTTGAAGTAGAGAGGGCCGTTCTCCCCAGTGTCCTAACCAATATTTATCCCTCAACCAACATCACTAAAACAGATTATCTGCAATTTATTTTACGCAAATTGGCTGCCACATTTCCCTATGTGAATACACTATCATACTTCGGTGGCTATGCAGCGCTTTGGGACGGCCTTTGGTTGTGAAAGGCGACATTAAAAATTAAACGGTTTTCTTTCATAACCTCCATTCTCTCCTTGTCTGTCTCCAACCTTCTCACCCTCTTTATCGAACTCTCTTTCTGTCTATCTCTTTCTCTCACCCTTCCCCTCCCCTTCTGTCTCATTCTCTCTCTTTCTTTCCTCTCTCTCTTTGACACGGTTGATCACACCATCCTCCTCCAATACCTCTCCACTGTTGTCCAGCTGGGTGGGACTGCACTCGCCTGGTTCCATTCTTATTATCTAATCATAGCCAGAGAATCTCCTGCAATGGGTTCTCTTCCCACTCCCACATCGTTACCTCCAGTGTCCCCCAAGGACCTGTCCTTGGCCCCCTCCTATTTCTCATCTACATGCTGCCGCTTGGCGACAGTTTCCGCATGTACGTTCTCGGTACTCAGCTCTACCTCACCACCACCTCTCTCGACCCCTCCACTGTCCCTAAATTGTCAGACTGCTTGTCTGACATCCAGTAAATGTCCAACTAAATATTGGGAAGACCAAAGCCATTGACTTGAGTCCCCACCACAAACTCTGTTCCCCAGCTACAGATCCATCCATCTCCCTGGCCACTGTTTGAGGCTTAGTTGCATTTGACCCCGAGATGAGCTTCTGGCCACATATTTGACCACGCCATCATTAACACTGCCGATTTCCACCACCCTAACATCGCCCCACTCCACCCCTGCCTCAGCTCATCTGCTGCTCAAACCCTCATCTATGCCATTGGTGCCTCCAGACTCAACTATTCAAATGTTCTTTGGCTGGCCTCCCCATCTTCCACCCTCCATAAACTTCAGCTCATCCAAACTTCTGCAGCCTATATTCTAATTGAGGCCAAGTCCTGTGCACCCACCCCTGTGCTCGCTGACCTACATTGGCTCCCAGTCCAGCAACGCCTTGATTTAAAAATTCTCATCCTGGTTTTCAAATCCTTCCATGGTTTCGCCCCTCTCTATTTATGTCACTTCCTCCAGCCCTACAACCCTCTGAGATCTCTGCGCTCCTCCAATTCTGACCTTTTGCGCAAGCCTGATTTTCATCGCTCCACCATTGGTGGCCAGACCCTAAGCTCTGAATTCCCTCCCCAAACCTCTCCGCCTCTGTCTCCTCCTTTAAGATGCTCCTTAAAACCTACCTCTTTGAACAAGCTTTTGGTCATTTAACCTAATATCTCTTTATGTGGCACGGTATACAATTTTGTTTCATAATGCCCCTGTGAGGTGCCTAGGGACATTCTACTATGTTAAAGGTGCTATATAAATGCAAGTTATTGTTGGCTCTGTCCCTCTCACTGGGGGTAACTTTGACTTTGTGTGATAGTGTGAAGCTATAGCGAATTGGCAATCCGTTTTACACCTCCCCCAATTCTCATTTCCATTGAAGTCAAAATTATCCCCACTGTTTCTGTCCCTCTCCTCTCTCTCTCTCTCTCTCTCTGTATTTCTCTGTCTCCCTGTGTGTGTGTGTGTCTCTCTCTCTCTCTCTCACCTCTTCGGTTGGTGTGCATTGACCTATGCAGGTCAGTTAAAATTGCCAGCAGGGCTTTAGGCAGCCTGCTGACCCCAGGGGATGTCGGGCCCCTTAACCAGGCTGTGGGTGCACATGAAGACGGTTTCAGCAGGGCGGATGTTGATTTGGGTCGTTCAGAGCTATTGGGAAACACTGTCTTCCCAGGGCAGACAGAAGGAAAGGCCGCGAGAGCAAAGTGCTGTCCTGCATAGCTCTGTGCCAGCGGTGGTTGGGGACATTCTGCTAAACCGGTGCTGCTCTCTGCTTCCAGGCACAGTAAACCTCGCAACCGACCGTCCTTCCGACAGATCCTCCTCCACCTGGACATTGCATCCGCTGACGTGTTGGGCACCCCTCAGGAGACATACTTTAAATCTCAGGTAACATAACCGAGCTCAGAACTGAGACCACCCTGAGAGACAGACACATCTTAACACTCGGATATTTACAGGGTCTCCATCTCATAACCAAGCGGGAAGCCCCAGCTCTGTGCTAAGGTCACCGAGGTTGGGATGGAACAATTGGCCTCAGTGCCGAGGAGAGTGACAGAACTGGGCAGAGCGCTTCCTCCTGGTCACTACCAACCCCCAAACAGGAATTGGACAGAGCGCCCCCTCCTGGTCACCACCCCTCCCTCACAGGAATCGGACAGAGCGCCCCCTCCTGGTCACTATTCCCCCCCCCCCCCCCACAGCAATCGGACAGAGCGCCCCCCCTCCTGGTCACCACCCCTCCCTCACAGGAATCGGACAGAGCGCCCCCCCTCCTGGTCACCACCCCTCCCTCACAGGAATCGGACAGAGCGCCCCCTCCTGGTCACCACCCCTCCCTCACAGGAATCGGACAGAGCGCCCCCTCCTGGTCGCCACCCCTCCCTCACAGGAATCGGACAGAGCGCCCCCTCCTGGTCATTTCCCCCCCCCCCACAGCAATCGGACAGAGCGCCCCCCCCTCCTGGTCACCACCCCTCCCTCACAGGAATCAGACAGAGCACACCCTCCTGGTCACTCTTCCCCCCCCTCCACAGCAATCGGACAGAGCGCCCCCTCCTGGTCACTATTCCCCCCTCCACAGGAATCAGACAGAGCACCCCCTCCTGGTCACTATTCCCCCCCCCCACAGCAATCGGACAGAGCGCCCCCTCCTGGTCACTATTCCCCCCCACCCCCCTCCCGCAAACAGGAATCGGACAGAACGCCCCCTCCTGGTCACTATTCCCCCCCCCCCACCCCGACAGCAATCGGACAGAGCGCCCCCTCCTGGTCACTATCCCCTCTCCCCACAGGAATCGGACTGACGCCCCCTCCTGGTCACTATTCTCCCCCCCCCCCCACAGGAATTGGACAGAGCACCCCCTCCTGGTCACTATCCCCTGCACACAGGAATCGGGCAGAGCGCCCCCTCCTAGTTACTATTCCCCCCACCCCCCCCACCTCCCACAAGAATCAGGAAGAGCGCCCCCTCCTGGTCACTATCCCCCCCACACAGAAATCAGGCAGAGTGCCCCCTTCTGGTCACTATCCAGTAAATGCACAGTCTGAACATCAGAGACAGGGGTTTGGCTGTGATGCCCTCCAGGGTCAAACAGCGTGCCTTCAGCTCCCTGTCTTGGCTTTATATAAAGAGTGGTGATTTAGATGAGGTGTTGGAAGTTCTCCCAGTGCCCATGGAACCATTTCCCCAGCAATGAGGAGAGGAAGGTGAGATCATGGCGGTTGGCGGGGGGTGGTGTAAGTGGAACTTTTATAAACATTGGAAGTTAGCTCCAAGTTTGTGCAGCGTCATACTACGTGGGATACGAGATGTACTCCAGAGCTGGAATATCCTCTTGATTGCCTTAGCTTTGCCTGAAGTGCGTCGGAAAGGGATCGGCTAAATTAAGGCCGAGGAATGGGAGTAGCATCAAGGAAATTCCAGGCCCGCAGGTGTTAAGTATCAGCTGTGATTCAATGGGTAGCACTCTTGCTTCTGAGTCAGTATCAGCGTGTAATTTCCTTACACACTACTATAAATTCACATGAGGCTCCTTCTGCAGACAAGGTCACTCTGTGACCTGTACCTTTATTCACAGGACCAAGAAGTGATGACCCTGCGTGGGACCTCCCTTTATATACCTGGATGACCAGGTGAGGAGTGTCTCCCACAAGTTCACCCCCTGTGGTCAAGGTGTGCATTTCTTAGGTGTATACAGTATGCAGTGTTGTTATGAAGGTTACAATTACATGAAGGTTATATACATGACACAGCTGTGACTCAGTGGGTAGCACTCTCGCCTTGGAGTCAATAGGTTGTGGGTTCAAGGCCCGCTCCAGAGACTTGAGCACAAAAATCTAGGCTGACATTCCAGGGTAGTATGAAGGGAGTACTGCACTGTCGGAGGTGCCATCTTTTGGATAAGGTGTTAAACTGACCCATGGCACTATTTTGAAGAAGAGTAGGGGAGTTCTCCCCTGTGTTCTGGCCAATATTTTTCCCCTCAACCAACATCACTAAAGCAGATACAAAAGCAAAATACTGTGGAGGCTGGAAATAATTAACAGGTCAAGCGGCACCTGTGGAGAGAGAAACAGAATTAACTTTTCAGATCGATGGTGTTTTGATAGGTCATGGACCTGAAATGTTAACTCTGTTTCTCTTCCCACAGATGCTGCCTGACCTGCTGAGTATTTCCAGCATTTTCTGTTTTTATTTCACTAAAACAGATTATCTGGTTATTATCTCATTGCTATTTGTGTGAGCTTGCTGTGCATAAATTGGCTGCCAGGTTTCCTACATTGCTTACATTTATATTGCATCTTTAACGTAGAAAACAAGTGTCCCAAGGGGCTTCACAGAGGTGTAATCAAAAACATACCAGTGTATTTCATTGGCTGTGAAGCTATTTGGGGCGTCCCGAGGATATGAAAAAGGCGATATTAATGTGTGGGATCACTGAGCCATTGTGTATCGATGTTGGTTAGTGCAACTTAAGCGAATTGTGGAGATGGCACAGGGTGCTGAGGAGTTCGAGTGGGACTAGTGCATGTTTATCAAGAGTCGTGGTAGTCGCCCTGCATCAATGAGTTACTGGCTGAAGATATCACACAGGGGTGTAGCACTGAACCATGCAGTCCATGAAGTCTCAAGCTCAAACCCCAGTTTGTCCTTAGTTAACCGTCAGGACAGCAGTAGTGACGTTACACTTGGCCTCAGTACCCCTGGGATGGTGAGGGTGAGGGGAAATTGGCCAGGATTCCTGCTCTTGATCCCAACCCAGTGACTCCAGCTGGGAGTGCGACTGCGTGGTTGTTGAGGGTCGGATTCGGTCGCGATGCCTTTACAGTCAAATAGCCTACTGACCATCTCCCGTTCAGGTTCATACACAAAGAACGGCCGCCTTGGGTGCGGTATCATAGATCAGAGAAGAGTCTTGTATATAAATGTGAGTCTCGTGTCACTCAGTCGCAGGGAACCTCTTGCATAAACAGAGCACTCTTTGTTTACAGGCTGAATGGAGGGAAGAAGTGAAGAAGCACTTTGAAAAGATAAAGAGTGAAGGAACATGTATCCATCGGTTAGATGAAGAATTAATCAGACGGAGGAGAGAGGAGCTGAGGTATGTGCACTGCCTAACTCACCTTATTTAATACAGTGCATTCCTTGAAACTTTAACCTTTCACCTTGGTGCTCGGATTCACAGTGTTCATAGGCCCAGGAACACACACTCCTTCACCATGTTTCATTCCTCCCACCGCTACCATTTTGAACTTCGATGACGTTTTCCAGTTTGTCACCGTGCAACCCGCTGACTCTACCTCCACCTCCACCTCCAGCTGAATGGGCTTGCATCCAAATGGGAAAATAAAGCCATATGATGATCCCGAAGACAGCCCGCCCGGTGGTTACAGGCCTAACCATTGTACTGGGGAAAAGGGGACCATATGATGGAGCTAATCACACCCAGTCTTTTACTTCGAGCCCTTGAGCTCGGGCCTGAAATTTGCCCTATCCCTGAGCACTTTTAAGTCTGCAGCTTGTTACAATAACCAGCCAACAGGGTGAGTTTCTGCGACAGACGTTAACCCCATTAAGGCCTAGGGTTGCCAACCTTCCAGGATTGCCCTGGAGTCTCCAGGAATTAAGACGCAACATGGATTCATGAAGGGGAAATCATGTTTAACTAATTTACTGGAATTCTTTGAGGATATAACGAGCATGGTGGATAGAGATGTACCGATGGATGTGGTGTATTTAGATTTCCAAAAGGCATTCGATAAGGTGCCACACAAAAGGTTACTGCAGAAGATAAAGGTATGCGGAGTCAGAGGAAATGTATTAGCATGGATCGAGAATTGGCTGGCTAACAGAAAGCAGAGAGTCGGGATAAATGGATCCTTTTCGGGTTGGAAATCGGTGGTTAGTGGTGTGCCACAGGGATCGGTGCCGGGACCACAACTGTTTACACTATACATAGATGACCTGGAAGAGGGGACCGAATGTAGTGTAACAAAATTTGCAGATGACACAAAGATTAATGGGAAAGCGGGTTGTGTAGAGGACACAGAGAGGCTGCAAAGAGATTTAGATAGGTTAAGCGAATGGACTAAGGTTTGGCAGATGGAATACAATGTCGGAAAATGTGAGGTCATCCACCCTGGAAAAAATAACAGTAAAAGGGAATATTATTTGAATGGGGAGAAATTACAACATGCTGCGGTGTAGAGGGACCTGGGGGTCCTTGTGCATGAATCCCAAAAAGTTAGTTTGCAGGTGCAGCAGGTAATCAGGAAGGCGAATGGAATGTTGACCTTCATTGTGAGAGGGAAGGAGTACAAAAGCAGGGAGGTCCTGCTGCAACTGTACAGGGTATTGGTGAGGCCGCACCTGGAGTACTGCGTGCAGTTTTGGTCACCTTACTTAAGGAAGGATATACTAGCTTTGGAGGAGGTTCAGAGACGATTCACTAGGCTGATTCCGGAGATGAGGAGGTTACCTTATGATGATAGATTGAGTAGACTGGGTCTTTACTCGTTGGAGTTCAGAAGGATGAGGGGTGATCTTATAGAAACATTTAAAATAATGAAAGGGATAGACGAGATAGAGGTAGAGAGGTTGTTTCCACTGGTCGGGGAGACTAGAACTAGGGGGCACAGCCTCAAAATACGGGGGAGCCAATTTAAAACCGAGTTGAGAAGGAATTTCTTCTCCCAGAGGGTTGTGAATCTGTGCAATTCTCTGCCCAAGGAAGCAGTTGAGGCTAGCTCATTGAATGTATTCAAATCACAGATAGATAGATTTTTAACCAATAAGGGAATTAAGAGTTACGGGGAGCGGGCGGGTAAGTGGAGCTGAGTCCACGGCCAGATCAGCTATGATCTTTTTGAATGGCGGAGCAGGCTCGAGGAGCTAGATGGCCTACTCCTGTTCCTAATTCTTATGTTCTTATGTTCTTATGTAATCTCCAGGACACAGCTGTGAGCAAAAGTCGGGAGAAAGATCATAGAGGCATTAAAAAATTGTATTTATTATTTATAAAAATATTGGAGGTGGGAATGGGGGTTGATTGACTGGAGGAGGCGGGAGGTCATGTGATGAAACCTCCCGGAATACACCCAACCAGAGTTGGCAACCCGATTAAGGCAGCTACCCTCACAGTGACCTCAGTGCCTCACGCGGCCTTTCACCCTGAGCACAATGAGTATGTTGTGTTCAGGCAGCATCAGAACCGGGACTGTAAATGAGGTGGGAAAGCCAGGCGTTTATTTTTTTCTGCGATTCACTGACGTTATACTATTAACTCTCGTGTTGTAGATGGATATTGCAGTGATGGAACTTAGAAAATCATAGGTACCAAACTTTCCCAGTGGTATTGATACACTTAATATGAAGAGGTAAGGTCGCTCACAATTGTTTCCCTTCTCCTTTACATCCTCTAACGCATCACCGGTATGATCCTCACTTGCACGATTGCTGCAGGTTTGGCCAGCTCGGCTGACTGCAGTCCGTTAGCAAGTGGGAATCTTACATGTTCTTGTAGCCAGTGTCAGCTGTGGCTCTGTAGTCAGAAGTTGTGGGTTCAATTTCCACTCAAGGGACTTGAGCACATGAATCTAGGCTGACACTCCTGTGCAGTGCTGAGGGAGTGCTGCACTGTTGGAAGTGCTGTCTTTCAGATGAAACCAAGGCCCTGTCTGCTCTCTCAGGTGGATGTAAAAGATCCCATGGCACTATTTTGAAGAAGAGCAGGGTAGTTATCCACAGTATCCTGGCCAATATTTATCCCTCAATCAACATCGCTAAAAACAAGATTATATGGTCATTATCACATTGCTGTTTGTGGGAGCTTGCTGTGTGCATATTGGCTGCTGCGTTGCCCACATTACACAGTGACTACTCCAAAAGTACTTCATTGGCAGTAAAGCACTTTGAAAAGTCCGGTGGTTTTGAAAGGCGTTATATGAAGTCTTTCTTCCATTCCTCGAGTCGTAGGGCTTTAGTGGTAAGTCTTGCTCCAGAGACCTGAGCGCATACTCCTGTACAGTACAGAGGGAATGTTGGATGTGCGTCTTTCAGACGAGGTGTTAAACCGAGGTCCCGTCTGCTCACTCAAGTGAACGAAAAGTAAAAGATCTCACAGTATTATTCAATGAATTGGTTCTATGGATGAGCCAATCGAAGGTACAGATTAGCCAGTCACCCATCCATTTGCTGTTTGTGGGACTTTGCTGTGCAATGTAACAACAGTGACCACACTTCAGAATTGGTTGCAAAAGAATCTTTGAGGCATGCTGAGGAAGCAAAGGCACTACATCCCGATGCAAATACTTTCTCGTATGGTAGAGCTCAGACCCAGTGCTGGTTCTTTTGTTGCAGGCACGCCCTAGACATCAGGGAGCACTACGAGAGGAAACTGGAACGTGCCAACAATCTCTACATGGAACTCAGTGCTATCATGTTGCAGCTGGAGATCAGGGAGAAGGAACTTATAAAGTACGTACAAAAGCAACTGTAGCAATCTGAAATAACATAAAAGACACTGGAAATACAAAACAGGTCAGTCAGCCTCTGAAAGAGAGAGGACATAGGATTACATAGAATATACGGCACAGAAACCGTGGGTAAAGAAGTTTCTTCTGAATTCCTTACCAGATTTATTGGTGACTATCTTGTATTGATGGCCTCTAGTTTTGCTCTTTCCCACAAGTGGAAACATTCTCTCTGTATTCATTCTATCAAAACCTTTCATAATTTTAAAGACCTCTATTGGGTCACCTCTCAGTCTTTTTTTCAAGAGAAAAGAGACCCATCCTTTCCTGATATATATACCCTCGCATTTCTGGTATCATCCTTGTATAGCTTCTCTGTACCCTCTCCAGTGCCTCTATATCCTTTTTATAATATGGTGACCAGAACCGCACGCAGTTCTCTAAGTGTGGTCTAACCAAGGTTCGATACAGGTTTAGCATAACTTCCCTACTTTTCAATTCTATCCCTCTAGAAATAAACCCTAGTGCTTGGTTTGCTTTTTTTTATCGCTTTGCTAACCTGTGGCGCAACTTTTTAGCAATTGGTGTATTTGTACTCCGAGATCCCATTTTTCCTCTACCCCACCTTCCAAGTAATAAATGACCTCCCTATTCTTCCTACCAAAATTTGCTACCTCACATCTATCTGTGTTGAATTTAATTTGCCAATTATATGCACATTCTGCAAGTTATTAATATCCTCCTGTAATTTGTTGCAATCCTCCTCAGTATTGACTAACCCCGCCCCCACCCCTCTGCAAAATTAGCAATTGTATTTTTGATTCCAAAGTCTAAATTGTTAATATAAATTGTGAACAACAGTGGTCCCAGCACTGATCCTTGTAGAACACCACTACCCACCTTCTGCCACTGTGAATAGCTACCGTTTACCCCTACTCTCTGCTTTCTGTCTTGAAGCCGGCTACTTGTCCTCTGACTCTGCATTCTCTGACCTTGTTCATCAGTCTATTATGGGATACCTTATCGAAGGCCTTTTGAAAATCTAGATAAATTACATCTACCGCATTACCATTGTCTACTCTCTCTGTTACCTCTTCAAAAAATTCAGTGAGGTTGGTCAAGCAAGACTTTCCCTTTTGAAATCCATGCTGACTATTGATCATTATACTATTCGGTTTGTAGACGTTCTTCTCTGCTCTCCTTTAGTAGACAGGTGACGGTTGCGGGGTGGTTTCCACCAGAAGCGGTCACTGGTCTTTTTCTCCTTCAGATTCTGCTTGATCCTTTCTTTTACTCATTCTCGGGATGTGGATGTCACTGGCAAGGCCAGCAATTTATTGCCCACCCCCAGTCACCCAGGTTTGATACAACTGAGTGGCGTGCTAGGCCACTTCAGAGGGCAGCTAAAAGTTCATTCACCACATTGCTGTGGGTCTGGAGTGGACTTGTACATTTTTCACTCCTGTACCTGGCCAGATAGAGTAAGGACTGCAGAACCAGTTGGGATCTTACGACAATCAACAGCTTTATGGTCACTTTTACTGGAACCAGATTTTTATTTGCAGTTTTTTTTTAACTGAATTCAAATTCTCAAATGCCATGGTGGGATTTGAACTAAAGTTCCCTAGATTATTATCCAAACCTCAAGATTACTAGTCCAGAACTGATCCAAACACAGCTGCATGCATCCTAAATGCACCAGATCCCGCTGACCTATCATCCGTATCCTGGCTGGATATTGGACAAGCAGCCTGACGACAAAAAGATAGTGTAGGGGATGCGAGAGGTGATGGTGAGGTAGAGCTGGGTGCTGTTAGCGTCCATGTGGATGATGTCATCAAGGGGCAACATATAAATGAGGAAGAGGAGGGGGCCAAGGACAGATCTTTGGGGGACTCCGGAAGGTAATGAAGTGGGGGTGGGAAGGGAAGCCATTGCTGGAGATACTCTGGCTATGATCGGATAGGTAAGAATGGAACTAGGCGAGAGCAATGTCGCTGAGTTCGACAACATGCAGTGGAGGAGGATGCTGTAGTAGATCGTGTCCTTGCTGACCTACATTGGCACCCAGTTGAGCAATGCCTCGATTTAAAAATTCTCATCCTTGTTTTCAAATCCCTCCATGGCCTTGCCCCTCCCTATCTCTGTAATCTGCTCCAGCCCTATAATCCTTCTAGATGTCTGCGCTCCGCCTATTCTGACCTTTTGAACATCCCTGATTTTAATTGCTCTACCATTAGGGGGCCGTGCCTTCAGCTGCCAGGATCCTAAGCTCTGGAATTCCCTCCCTAAACCTCTCTGGCTCTCCACTTCCCTTTCGTCCTTTAAGATGCTGCTTAAAATCTACCTCTTGGACCAAGCTTTTGATCATCTGCCCTAGCATCTCCTTATATGGTTCAGTGTCAATTTTTTTTTGTTTGATCATGCTCCTGTGAAGCACCTTGGGCCGATTTATTATTGTTGCGGCTATTATGTCCTGATTTTCTATATAAATCATTCATTTGAAATCCCCGATTTTGTTTCTTGTATTTGTCATACGTTTTACGTTGGGTTTCCTTGGTTTGGCAATTTGTCCTTCTTCCATCCTGATTTTTCTTTCCTGTTTTGTCCAGTTTAACCCCAATACATTTTTCCCTTCTTGTATACCTGGGCATTAATTTCTATTCCGAGCTGATCGTATTCTGTTAGATTTAGGTTTCCCTGCACAAGTCCACTTACCTGCGTAGAATAGAATCCTTTCACATTGTGCACATTTACTGTTACATGTTCCCATACATTTCTCTGTATTAACACCCAGCTGCCATAGTCAGACCGACTACATAATGAATCCAAGTCTCCCTGAAGGTTAATCTCCTTTCTACTCATTATCTGCCCACAGATCTAATTTAATGACATGGAGACATATCGGCCATATCAGTCAGAAATATAGCAAGGAGTGCGGAGCAGATTCCCACCAAACATCACTGTCCCTGTGTCTCAGACCTAACACTTACCGTTTGTCAGTTCCTTCTGTTGCCACGTCTGTTCTCAATCCGTCTGGACAATTTTACTCTCGGCACAATTTTACTGCAAAATTATTAAATGGGATTTTTCATTTCAAAATTGCACTGTTTTTTGCTAAATTATCAACAGCAGCAATTTCACATCCTGAATATTAACATCCTGAATATATTTCACTCTGAATTTAAAATGATGGGATAATTTGTATTTGTAAAAATCATCTTTTACAACTCAAGCAGTCTGGATATAGTAAAAAGTTCCCCTGTTTTTTGGTCAATTGTAACTGCCCAGAGATCTGAGCATGATGCTCCCATTAGACTTCCTGACTGAACTCTTCTTGAACTGAGGTTTAAACAGGCAAATAGATGTACGGAGAAGAATAAGTACATGTTTATAGATATGTAGCTTCTCCATTCATAGGAGCAACTGGATTAGCAGTGCCCGAGGATGTGTAGAAAAGAGATTAACCTTCAGAGAGACTTGAATTTTCACAAAGCCTTTGATCAGTTCCATATGAAATGCTCTCACAGACACTTAAGAAAGTGAGTATCCTAGGTAAAACGTGGGGGCGGGGACAGTTAAACTGAATTGGTTGAAAGAGAGGAAGCAGCGGTTTCTAGTTACAGAATCTGTAGTGAGTGGAGTGCCCCACAAATCGGTGCTGGGGCCTACAAATATATGCACATATGAGAAAGAAGGACAGGAAAAGTCTAGCTGCTCTGTCAAGGCTGTACAGTCTGGCACTCTGCAAGCTACAGTCACACTCTCTATATTTAGACCAATTTAGGAAAGAAACTCTGGGAAATCCCTCTCCAACTTCCGAAGGTGATCAAATTGGAGGAGATGGCAGTGCCTGGGTGGCATGAGTCACACTGCCTCCATCCACCATCTATATACTGATATATTTATCACTCGTGGACTGGCTAGTTGCCATTTGAATACTTGCAGCCCTCTCCTGTTTCTAATGTGTATTGGCTACCTGGATTCAGAACCACAAAGAATGCTGGTCAGATTTGCAGATGGATTCCATATTTGGGTGGGGGCAATAGAGTCTGATGGAGCAGCCAAGGAACTAGACAATCTTCGTAAGTGTGCAAGACTATGGCAGAGGAAACTCAGTGCAGATAAGCGCAAGGATCTATAGATTGGAAAAAAACTTGGGAACACAATGGTGTTGAACTAACTGGGGTGAAAGGGATCTGGGAGTGATAGACTCAACACAGATGTCTAGGTATTGCAGAGCAGCAGTTACCAAGACACACTTGAGTGTTGAGTTATGTTGCCTAATCAGTAGAGTGCAAGCCTGAAGGTGTCATGCTGAAACTGTATCCATCACCAGGTCTGTTTTCTTCTCTTCCCAAATATCACCCACCTACTACTCTACCCTTCACCCTCTGCTAGCTAACACTAGTCTAGGCCTTTATCACCTTTGAGTTTTGCTCAGGTCACGCTTTGAGTACTGAGTTCAGTTCTGGCACAATGGAAACAGTCCAAGTCACAGAAGCGGTGCAGAGAAGGGCCTGATCACCTAGTGTTAGAGGACTGAGTTGGAAGGAAAGGTTAGGAAAACATGGACTCTTCATCCTTGGAAGAAAGCGAATGAGAGAGGACTTTATAGAGGCATAGAAGATACCAAGTGGAATAGAAAAGGTTAAGGGAAGATCGTGTTTGACTAACCTGATTGAATTATTTGAGGAGGTAACCAAGAGGGTTGATGAGGGTAGTGCATATGATATAGTATATATGGATTTTAGCAAAGATTTGATAAGGTCCCACATGGTAGACTGGTCATGACTGGGATCCAGAGCAAAGTGGCAAGTTGGATCCAAATTGGCTTGGAGGTAGGAAGCAAAGGGTAATGATTGATGGATGTTTTTGTGACTGGAAAGATATTTCCAGTGGGGTTCCGCAGGGCTCGGTACTGGGTCCCTTGCTTTTTATGGTATATATCAATGATTTAGATTTGAATATAGGGAGTATGATTAAGAAGTTTGCAGACGACACTAAAATTGGCTGTGTGGTTGATAATGAAGAGGAAAGTCATGGGCTGCAGGAGGATATCAATCTACTGGTCAGGTGGGCAGAGCAGTGGCAAATGGAATTTAATTCCGAGAAGTGTGAGGTGATGCACTTTGGGAGGGCTAATAAGGAAAGGGTGTACACATTAAGTGGTAGACCACTGAATAGTGTAGATGAACAAAGGGACCTTGGAATGCTTGTCTACAAATCCCTGAAAGTAGCAGGCCAGGTGGATAAGATGGTTAAGAAGACATACGGAATGCTTGCCTTTATTGGCCGAGGCTTAGAATATAAGAGCAGGGAGGTTATGCTGAAATTTTATAATACTTTGGTTAGCTCACAGCTGGAGTACTGCGTGCAGTTCTGGTCGCCATATTATAGGAAGGACGTGATTGCACTGGAGAGGGTGCAGAGGAGATTTACTAGGATGCTGCCTGGAATGGAGAATCTTAGTTATGAGGACAGATTGAATAGGCTGGGCTTGTTCTCATTGGAACAGAGAAGGTTGAGAGGAGACCTCATTGAATGTACAAAATATTGAGGGGCCTGGACATAGTGGATAGTAAGGGCCTATTTCCATTGGTGGAGGGGTCTATTACGAGGGGGCATAGTTTTAAGATGGTTGGTGGAAGGTTTAGAGGGGTTTTGAGGGGGGGTGGCTTCTTTAGGCAGAGGGTTGTGGAGATCTAGAACTCACTGCCTGGAAGCCCTCACCACTTTTAAGAGATAATTGGATGGGCACTTAAAATGCCATAACCTACAGGGTTACGGATCTAGAGCTGGTAATTGGGATTAGACTGGATGACCTTTTGTTGGACGGTGCATATATAACGGTAAGTACTGTAGGGAATCAAATAAGGCCAGGGTGATCTCCTGGACTAGTTTCGATCATCTGGATGGGCCGGAGAGGAAATTTCCCAGATTTTTTCTCCCTAAATTGGCCTGAGTTTTTATCTGCTTTTTGTCCCTCCCAGAAGGTCACATGGCTCCGGTTGGGGTGGAGTGTAGAATGTTTCAGAATAGGGGTATCGCAGTTGTGTGAGGCGGACTGGGTGCTCTTTGCCTTTCTGTCATTGTTCATAGGTTTATATGTAACCTTTAGGGTTGCTGACCAAGGGCCGTGCGGCTCTTTGTCGGTGGGCGTAGACACGATGGGCCGGAATGGCCTCCTTCCGCGCTGTAAATTTCTATGTTCCTATGTTTCTATGTTTCTAATCCTAAGCACTATCACTGACCTACATTGGCTCCTGCTTAAGCAACGTCTCAATTTTAAAATTCTCATCTTTGTTTTCAGATCCCTCCTTGGCTTTGTCCCTCATTATCTCTTTAATCTCCTCCAGCCCCACAATCCTCAGAGATATCTGCACTCCTCTAGTTCTGGCCTCTTGAACATCCCCGATTTTAATCGCTCCACTGTTGGTGGCCATGCCTTCAGTTGCCTAGGCCCCAAGCTCTGGATTTCCTTCTCTAAACCTCTCTGCCTCTCTTTCCTCCTTTAACATGCTCCTTATCCTATCTCTTTAACCAAGCTTTTCGTCATCTGCCCTAATATCTCCTTATGTGGTTTGGTGTCATATTTTATTTTATAACACTCCCATAAAGCACCTTGGGATGTTTTACTACATTAAAGGCACTATATAAGGTTGGTGTTATTGTTGTTTAAGTCAAGGGGACACGGGGACACAGGTACAAGTTTATAAAAAGCAGATTCAGGACTGATTTTCGGGAGTCACTTGAGAGGCAGTAAGATACTTTTTTATTCATTCTGGGCATGTGGGTGTCACTGACAAGGCCAGTATTTATTGCCCATCCCTAGTTGTCCTTGAGAAGGTGGTGCTGATGGTCTCCAGTGGCCTCCCTCATCTGTACGTGTGTGTCATACAGTAGACATTCTCTTCATTCTCCCCCACCCGCCTCCACCAGCAGTCATTGAATGTGGTTGATGGGACTGTTCCAGAGGTTCTGGTGCCTCTCCCATGTCTTACCCCCAAGTGACCCAAGCAGCAAGTGTCGGGAGGCTGCGTCCCCTCTGAGCCTGGTCCTATCCTCACCCAAGTGACCTTTCCTGCAGGGAACCCTGACTGATGTTCCCCCGTCCTGGTCTAGAGGACACTGATGCTAATTGTAGGATCTCCACTGCAGGTCTCCCCGGCTAACTCAGCACTGACCATCAATCACACCTCATCTGTGAGGCCTGTGCCTTTACCCACCAGGATAAAGCACAGACTTGTAGAGATAAGCCTCTCGGAGAGCCCTAAGGCTGTTTTCTTGTGCTGCAGACGTGAACAAGCTGTGGAGAAGAAATACCCAGGAACATACAAGCGACACCTGGTCAGGCCGATAATCCGCACCAATGCCGTGGAGAAACTGATCAAGAAGAAGGCATCGAGCCACAAACCTGGAGCCCAAGGGAAGCGGTGAGTGAGCATGTAGACGGAATAACTGCTTACTTGCCCTCAGCGGGGCTAGTTAATGCTATGAGGCTGTGTCTGAAGACTCTGTGCCCTAAGAGTCTTCATCACCAAAGAACAAAAGCTTTCATTTTTGGTTAGCTCGGTGTATGACACAATGGGAAACCCAACACTGTCTGACACAATGAGAAACCCAACACTGACACAATGGGAAACCCAACACTGTCTGACACAATGGGAAACCCAACACTGACACAATGGGAAACCCAACATTGTCTGACACAATGGGAAACCCAACACTGACACAATGGGAAACCCAACATTGTCTGACACAATGGGAAACCCAACACAATGGGAAACCCAACCCTGTCTGACACAATGAGAAACCCAACACAATGGGAAACCCAACACTGTCTGACACAATGGAAAACCCAACACTGTCTGACACAATGGGAAACCCAACACTGACACAATGGGAAACCCAACATTGTCTGACACAATGGGAAACCCAACACAATGGGAAACCCAACCCTGTCTGACACAATGAGAAACCCAACACAATGGGAAACCCAATACTGAAGCAATGGGAAAGCCAACACAATGGGAAACCCAACACTGACACAATGGGAAACCCAACACAATGGGAAACCCAACACTGTCTGACACAATGGGAAACTCAACACTGACACAATGGGAAACCCAACACTGACACAATGGGAAACCCAACACTGACACAATGGGAAACCCAACACTGACCCAATGGGAAACCCAACACTGACCCAATGGGAAACCCAACACTGACACAATGGGAAACCCAACACAATGGGAAACCCAACACTGACACAATGGGAAACCCAGCACTGACACAATGGGAAACCCAACACTGACACAATGCGAAACCCAACACTGGCACAATGGGAAACCCAACAATGACACAATGGGAAACCCAACACCTAACTAACAAATCTTCAAACCCATCTACCGGGGAAATCTCAGCGGTTAGCTTTCAGTTTGCCTGGTGCGGAGTGCGCACTCTCACGCCATAGGGACACACCCCACTTACCAAAACCAGAAATTTGGTTGGAACCTGAGTCAGGTTGGCAACACTCAAGGCTCAGGGATTCCCAGGTCTGCCACGGATCATGCTGGAATTTAACTAGTTCACACCGCAGTGTCCATCAGTCTGCTGTGGATTGCCTGGCAAGCAGCATCGGCAATGGGCAGGGTTAAAATTGTCCTATCGTATTCGTTACACCTTATTATAATGGACTGAGACTAATTGACAACCATAGGGATTCATTCTTTCTCCACCGTAGCTCTAAGTGCTGTTATGTTTTGGGGTTCAGTGTTGCTGACTGTCATGAATAATATGAATAAACCTCGGCCTGAATTTGATGGTCCTACCGCCAGCTGCCACCGAGTTTTCTCAGCGACTTCCCCGTTTTTCCGGCGCTCTCCCCTCTGTGGGAAATTGGTGAGGCCCTCACGCCGCTGGGGAGTGTCCGACGGCCTGCGCCGGCGTGCAACGCCGAAAAAAGTCCTCCCACCTGAGCTTCATCTGAGCGGTCCTCCGCTCCTTCAGGAGAAAAGACCACCGCATGGAAGCAGATCTTATCTGAATGGTAGGTATGAAGACCTGCAAGAAAAGGTAAATGAGATTTTTTTTTCTTTACTTCTTTTACAGCGATTTTGTGTGAAAGAGTCCTCTGAAGGTTTTGTGATGTTTTGTTTTTTATTTTTTTAACTTTTTTCTTGTGCGTTCCCTCCTCCCTGGGCCCGACTCCAGCCTCGGCGTAACTTTCTCCAGGATTACATTTGCCACCCAGAATCCCAACGACTGCCCTCTACCGCCCATAATTGACATGTAACGCCCATTTTTGCCGCTGGCCGCTTTTTTCCTTCTTTTTTTGACCAAACTTCCGCCCAAAGTACCGTCAGGATCTTAGTGGTATTTTCGATGGTAAATGGGCGGAACTTGCCTTTGATCAATTTCGGCCCCCATGTCCCTGAACGGTGCTTTAAACTGCCCAGAATCCAGGTCATTAATGAAATCAAAAGGCTTGAAAACTGGGCTGTATCTATAGCGTGGCATCTGAACCGCAATGCTAGTTTTGTGCCCAGGTATATGTTGAAAATCACAGTTATTCACTGCTATCTCCCCACTGGAGCCAAACTGACTAAAGACCAGGGCGCCCACAGCCTCAAATGAACACACCTTCGAGCACCGACCTGGCCGTCAAAGGGTCGTCACCTCAATCAGCCTGCAGGTCTGAGACACAACTGTCAATCCAAGCCTCCACCCTAGGTCAGGATTCCATCTTTGAACTGTGCCAGATAACTTAAACTAGTTGTCATTATAAACAGACATTAACAAGCCTTGCATCTTTAATGACATAGCTGCTGTTTACAGTGTTCAAACACAAGATGGTGCTTCTGTAACACGTAAACTGATAGCTTGGGCCACTTAAATAATTCAGTGATATATTGATCATATTCATCAGCCATGATCTAATTGAAGGGCGGAACAGGCTCAGGGATTGAAGGGTTTACTCCTGTTCTTATGTTGCTCTGTAATTCCCCTTTGTTGGAAAGACACACATTCATTGACTTTGCCCCGTCAGACTGTAACATGCTGCAGTGTACCTCACAAATACAGCTAACAGTGTACTGAGGGGAGTTATAAAGAACAATCAGCAAACTAACACAGGGATTTTAGTCAACATGCACATATCTATTACTTGATGCCTGTAACTCGTTAAAACCACAGTATATTTAAATATAAATAAGAACAAATGTACAAGGGCTTTAAACCTTTAAACCCATGCCAAGTCTTATGTAAAATCTTGACTTCCTATGAAATCCAAGATAATGCCACATTGGTGCAGCTGGTATCGCTCTTCTGAGACTGTGGCAGAGAGATACATTGTTAGGGCACTGTAGAGGGAGCTTTACTCTGTATCTAACCCGTGCTGTACCTGCCGTGGGAGTGTTTGATGGGACAGTGCAGAGTGAGTTTTACTCTGTATCTAACCCGTGCTGTACCTGCCCTGGGAGTGTTTGATGGGACAGTGCAGAGTGAGTTTTACTCTGCATCTAACCCGTGCTGTACCTGCCGTGGGAGTGTTTCATGGGACAGTGCAGAGTGAGTTTTACTCTGTATCTAATCCGTGCTGTACCTGCCCTGGGAGTGTTTGATGGGACAGTGCAGAGTGAGTTTTACTCTGTATCTAACCCGTGCTGTATCGGCCCTGGGAGTGTTTGATGGGACAGTGCAGAGTGAGTTTTACTCTGTATCTAACCCGTGCCTGGGGATGAAGTACAGAGACGGGGCTCCTTGTGTTCATTAGCAGCCCATTGACCTCCAGCAGTGTGTGTGATCACTGTACTTAACCTGCTGTTCTTTTGGCTTCCGCAGACCCGACCTCCTGAGGTCAGATGGCATCGGGCCGAGTCTGGAAGTCGGCCCAGCACACTCGCCTGTTTCCGGCAGCCCGAAGTTGTCCACCATCCCGGGGAAGGCGAGGTACCGCAGCAAGCCACGGCACCGGCGCAACAACAGCAAGGGCAGCCATCAGGAATTTGCGGGGGTCCTGCGGGCTATCACGGCCCCGGAGGAGTGCGCCCTCCACCACCAGCACCGCCTGGGAGATGCTGCCAGCTGTGTGCACAATCTGAAGTACTTTGGCCCCGCAGCAGCACTGAGGAGCCCTCACACTGACCACCTGCAGTGCAAGATGTCTGGCTCTAGCCCCGACCTTATCTCCACCACGCTGGCCGCGACCTGCAGGAGGGGCTTGGAGAACGGGAGTACGGCGGACTGCGGGCATGGCACCGCCGGTCAGGGCACCGTATGCCAAGATTGCAGAGAGCTGAAGGACGGCACAAGAGTTGAGAGACTGTCCAACGCAAGCGAGGTGGACCCTGCCGGCCCGAGCCTCTCCCAATCGCCAGCGCACCCTCCCGCGGCTCACTACCAGAGCCCCAGGCTTCAGGACAGCAGCAGGTCCTTGGAGGAAAAGCAAGCAGAAAGCTGCAAAGCAGGATCTTCCCTGAGCACCCCTCAGCACCTCACCCCACCCACACTACCTCGCAAGCTGAGAGCTCTCAGAAAGGAGGTAAGAATACAACAAACCCACCAGGCAGTTCCTGAGCTTGGCTCATGAGAAAATAAAGAATTGGGGCAACTCTCCCAGGATCAGTACAGGTATTAGGTTGAAGTTGGTATATGGACTTTCAAAAGACATTTGACAAAGCACCACATATTAGACTTGTTAGAAAAATTAAAGGACATAGGATTAAAGGGACAGTGGCAGAATAGATACAAAATTGGCTAAGGGACAGAAAGCAGAGAATAGTGGTTATTTTTCAGATGGGAGAGGTATGTAGTAGTGTCTTGAGGAGTCAGTATTAGGACCACTACTCGTTTTAATATATATTAATGATCTAGGCTTGGGTATACAGGGCATAATTTCAAAGTTTCTAGATGGTAAGAAACTCGGAAATGTAATAAACAGTGAGGCGGATATTAACAGACTTCAAGAGGACATAGACAGACTGGTAAAACAGACAGACATATGACAGATGCAATTTAACACAAAGAAGTGTGAAGTAATTCATTTTGGAAGGAAGAATGAGGAGAGGCAATATAAACTAAATGTTACAATTACAAGGAACAAAGATACCTGGGGGTGTATGTCCAAAAATCTTTGAAGGTGACAGGACAAGTTGAGAAGGCTGTTAAAAAAGCACACAGGATCCTTCACTTTATAAATAGAAGCAGAGTACAAAAGCGAGGAAGTTATGCTAAACATTTATAAAATACTGATTCAGCCCCAGCTGGAGTATTGTATCCAATTTTGGACAATACATTTTAGGAAGGATGTCAAGGGCTTAGAGAGGATGCAAAAAACATGTACTAGAATGGTACCATCAGTTACATGGAGGGACTGGAGAAACTGGGGTTGTTCTCCTTAGAGCAGAGAAAGTTAAGGGAGATTTAATAGATGTGTTCAAAATCATGAACGGTTTTTGTTAGAGTAAATAAGAAGTGGCAGAAGGGTCAGTAACCAGAGGACACAGATTTAAAGGGGAATTGGCAAAAGAACCAGAGGTAACATGAGAAAAATAATAACGCAGTGAGTTGTTATCTGGAATACACTGCCTGAAAGAGTGGTGGAAGTAGATTCAATAATAATCCAATTTCAAAAGGGAACTGGATAATATTTGAAGTGGAAAAAATTGTAAGGCTATGGGGAAAGAGTAGGGGAGTGGAAGTTACTGGATTGCTCTTCCAAAGAGCTGGCGCAGACTCAATGGGCTGAATGGCCTCCTGCTGTGCTATAGCATTCTATGATTCTATAAATTCTATGAACTTTTAACCTTTGGACTGCGTGTTGTTCCTTCACCTTCATTAGCTGCAAAGTACCTACCACAACCTCAAGAAGTTCCAAAACGCTTTGCAGCCAATAAAGTACTTTTGAAGTGAAGACACTGTTGTAATGTAGGAAACGCGGCAGTCAATTTGCGCACAGCAATCTCCTACAAACAACAGTGAGATAACACCAGATAATCTGTTTTTGGTGTTGTTGAGGGATAAATATTGTCCAGGCCACTAGGGAGAACTCCCCTGCTCTTCTTCAAAATAGTGCCATCTTTTATATCCACCTGAGAGAGCAGACAGGGCCTCAATTTAACATCTTATCTGAAAGATGGCAGTTCCAATACTGCAGCACTCCCTCAGCACTGCACCAATGTGTTAGTCTGTATTATGTGCTGAAGTCCATGGAGTGGGACTTTGAACCCACGATCTTCTGACTCCAAGGCCGAGAGTGCTACCCACTGAGCCACAGCTGATACCTGATAACCTTGCATCATTCTGCCGCAATTAATGAAGTTGCAGTTTCTCCATCTCTCCAATATTTGACAAGAGTTTGGAGAATGAGATCGCCATTTGCCACTATTCTGCCGTGTAGTGGCTGATAGAGGACTATAAGAGCAGGAGTAGGCTGTTCAGCACCTTGAGCCTGCTCCACCATTCAATTAGATCATGGCTCAACCCCGTTTGCCCACCTATGGTCCATAGCCCTTGACACCTTAACCCAATAAAATTTATCAATCTCAGTCTTGAAAGCTCTCTTGAGCATCCCTGATTATAATCGTTCAACCATAGGTGGCCGTGCCTTCAACTGCCTAGGCCCTAAGCTGTGGAATTCACTGCCTAAACCTCTCCACCTCTCTCTCCTCCTTCAAGATGTTCTTTAAAACCTACCTCTTTGGCCAAGCTTATGATCATCTGCCATAATTTCTTCTTATGTGGCTCGATATCACATTTTTGTCTTATAATCCTCCTGTGAAGCGCCTTGGTTTGTTTTACTAAGTTAAAGGTGCTATACAAATACAAGTTGTTGTTGTTGTTGAAAGCTCCAATTGAACCCCAGCCTTTAGGGGAGACAGTTCCAGATTTCTACTACCCTTTAGGTGAAACTATCTGATCTGTCGTGGACTGAATTGCTGTAATGTGTGTCAGTGGGGAAGGTTGGCACTCAGAAGATTAATGATGGGGTGACGATGGCGGGGGTGGGGGACAGTGTCAGCACAGCCTTCATCCTTCAAAACTGAATTTATTCTTTAACGCAAGGGCCACCCTGCATCAGAGGACTCTTGGGATTGAGCAGGGGGAGCCAACTCCACCCAGCTGCGTAGAGGAAAGACAGTGCAGCCCCCCATCCCCGAGAGACAACAGCAACTTGTATTTGTTTAGGGCCTTTAACAGAGAGAGATAGTGATAGAGAGAGACAGTTATACAGGGAGACAGAGATAGAGAGAGCCAGATAGAGAGAGAGTGAGACAGGGAGAGAGTGTCAGAGAGAAAGACACAGGTAGAGACAGTCAGAGAGAGAGAGAGAGAGCCACAGAGAGGCAGACAGGCCTGAGCACTGCAACAGCCAATATTAGCTAATTGAGCACAGAATGTGGACCTTCTGGTCTGCACCAGGCAGTGCCTCTACTCACTCACTCTTCAGGGGAGCTGGTTGGATTTTCCTTGTACAAAGGTCAGTACGATTTGCTCAGCAAAGCAAAGGTCCCAATCCCTGGGTTAATGTCATGCGAACCATTCAGAAATCGCTGAGTGCTCAGTATCTGATAGCTCTCAAGCCAGCAATGTTGATTCCAAACCAGCACATGTCAGTAGCGGACACAATTGTGTGACTGGATGGTGATGTACCGGATATTTTATTCAGTGAGAGCCAAGGCCCACAGTGCAGGCAGCACCAAGTTTGAACAGAGAAGTGATTGTGTAACGCCAAGATTACAGGAGGGAGGGAGGGTTGAGGGGGGTGAGGAGTTCCACAGTTTTGAATTCCTGGAAAAGACTGAGTAGGAGACTGGTCAGTGAGTCTTATGGGGTCGATATTAACCCCCCACCCGCTCTCCTCCACCACCACCATGACAGACTGGATAGGGAGGCAGTTCAAAATTAAAAATCAATCTGGCCGGCTGCCAGTTGAAAAAATGATAATGAGGTCCTGTCGTTAAATTCGGCAGGTCCTCCACATCCCCGGCCTCACTGGATTTGCCCCACACTACCCCACTCGCCCACACCCTCCCTGCCTCCCTGTAAAAACAGGGCTTTGGTTTCAACAATTTGGAAGAGCATGTTGTATTTGAAGCTCAGAAGGAACAAGAGAGCTGAGAGGAGTATTCATAATAATATTGATAAAGTGGAGAGAGTCAAGGAGAGGTATGAGTGAGAGAGGAAGCTGGAAAGGAGAGATGCGAAAAGGGCCCAATGCAAACGCTTCATGACATCTTATCATGTGAAAGATTCCTGACATTTTTTTTGAATCATGCACTAACACAGATTCAGACAGCCTGTGAGAGTGCGTCAATCTCCTGACCCTTGTCATGTTGGGATTGGTTTGTCATTCCATCGTATGATATCATTTGAGGTAACGTTACACTCTGCTCATCTCACTGACTGCTGACAGGGTGAGTTGGAGGACTGTGTTGTCAGCAGAGCATGTTTCAAGCTGTTGATTCTATGCCACCTGCTAACTGTGAGAAGGACACGGGTTGGCAGGACTATGTGCCACGTAGCTGTTGGTGTGAATCATGTAACAGCCCAACCCAGATAGTGGGTCAGAGGCACACGGAACAATCCCTGGGAATGGGGTCTGTTATGTATGGAGAAAGAGTCAGACTGAACACTGTGAGCTCAAAGTAAAGTGTGACCGAAATCTTTTATTGCAGGTCCCCAGAGTGCCTCTCCAACCTGTGAGGCCTCCTTAAATACCTGTGCTCCCAAGAGATTATGGGATCCCTTGAGACTCCAGGGGATGAGCCTTCTGGTGGCTTTACAGAGTAAATACAAGTTTACATATATAACAACACTTCTCTCCCCCCCCCCCCCCCCCCCCAAAGTCAGTCGATCTGAGGCCCTTCTTGTCCTGGTTGATCGTCTCAGTGTGAAAGCTGGTGGTGTTGAATCATTTGTTGGGCCCTCGCTGGGCTGCTGTGCAGCTGGCCTTGCTGGGCTGCCTGGTGTATTGGGTCCTGCTGGGCTGCTGTGGATGATGGGTTCTGCTTTGTGGTCAACCGTGGTGCCGGTTGCCACTGGTGTGTATGTTGGGGGGTCAAAAAAGGTAGGGTACAAGGTGGGTTGCTCAGGGTAGTCCATGACTCTGAGTTTGATTTGGTCCAAGTGTTGCCGGTGAATGAATCCATTTGAAAGTTTGACCCGAAACACCCTGCTCCCCTCTTTGGCCACGACAGTGCCGGGAAGCCACTTGGGACCTTGTCCATAATTCAATACAAATACAGGGTCATTGATTTCAATTTCGCGTGACACATTTGCGCTATCATGGTATGCACTTTGTTGAAGCCGCCTGCTCTCTACCTGTTTATGTAGATCAGAGTGAACTAACGAGAGCCTTGTCTTAAGTGCTCTTTTCATGAGCAGTTCAGCAGGTGGGATCCCAGTGAGTGAGTGGGGTCTCGTGTGGTAGCTAAGCAGGACTCGGGATAGGTGAGTCTGCAGTGAGCCTTCAGTTACCCTCTTCAAGCCTTGCTTGATGGTTTGCACTGCTGTCTCTGCCTGACCATTGGACGCTGGTTTAAACGGGGCAGATGTGACATGTTTGATCTCGTTACGGGTCATGAATTCTTTGAACTCAGCACTGGTAAAACATGGCCCATTGTCGCTCACCAGAACATCGGGTAGGCTGTGTGTGGCAAACATGGCCCGCAGACTTTCAGTAGTGGCAGCGGACGTGCTAGCCGACATTATCTCACATTAATCCACTTGGAATATGCGTCTACAACCACAAGGAACATTTTACCCAAGAACGGGCCTGCATAGTCGACGTATACCCTAGATCATGGTTTGGAATGCCAAGACCATAAACTTAGCGGCGCCTCCCTGGGTACATTGCTTAACCACGAGCATGTATTACATCTGTGAATGCAGGACTCTAAGTCCGCATCGATGCCGGGCCACCACACGTGGGATCTGGCTATCGCTTTCATCATTACGATGCCTGGGTGGGTACTGTGGAGGTCATTGATGAAGGTGTCTCTGCCCTTCTTGGGGACCACTACACGAATGCCCCACAGAAGGCAGTCTGCCTCTATAGACATTTCATCTTTGCACCGCTGGAACGGCTTTATCTCTTCCTGCATTTCCACTGGGACACTGGATCAGCTTCCGTGAAGCACGCAGCTTTTGACTAGGGATAATAAGGGATCCTGGTTCGTCCAGGTTTAGATCTGCTGGGCAGTGACGGGTGATTGCTCACTCTCAAATGCTTCCATAACCATGGCTAAATCTGTGGGCTGTCCCATTTCCACCCCCGTGGTGGACAATGGCAGCCTACTGAGAGCATTGGCGCAGTTTTCTGTTCCTGGCCTGTGGCGGATGGCGTAGTTGTATGCGGACAACGTGAGCGCCCATCTCTGGATGCAGGCCGATGCGTTTGTTTTTATCCCTTTACTCTCGGAAAACAGGGATATGAGTAGCTTATGGTCAGTTTCCAATTCGAATCTTAGCTCAAACAGGTATTGATGCATTTTCTTTACCCCATAGACACACGCTAACGCTGCTTTCTCAATCATGCTGTAGGCTCTCTCAGCCTTAGACAGACTCCTGGATGCATAAGCAACCGGTTGCAGTTTCCCGAAATCATTAGCTTGTTGCAATACACACCCGACACCATATGACGACGCATCACATACTAGTACCAAACTCTTACACGGAT